>NC_088330.1:17750000-17812500 GCF_036884655.1 Musa acuminata AAA Group
CATCATTGCGACTTTAAGTTCGTTGAAGGCGGGGTGGTTTTGTCTGACCATCATAAATCATCTTTTTTTAGCAAGGAAGTAAGGGGTGCACTAATCTTTCCATAGATTTTCACGAACTTGCGGTAGTAGCCTATTAAACCAAGAAAGCCGCGTAGCGATTTTACGTTCCTCGGGATTGGCCAGTTCTGCATTGCTTCAATTTTGGAGGGGTCCACCATCACACCTTCCTTTGACATGATATGCCCAAGATATTTCACCTTCTGTTAAAAAAAGCTACACTTTGATTTTTTGACAAAAAGAACATGTTCTCGTAAAATCGTTAAAATAAGTCGTATGTGCTGAAAATGACTTTCAAGAGAAGGGTTGTAAATAAGGATATCGTTGAAGGAAACCAGCACAAACTTATGAAGATAATTTTGAAAAATATCATTCATAAGGCTTTGGAAAGTGGAGGGAGCATTGGTGAGACCAAAGGGCATTAACAAAAATTCGTAGTGGCCATTGTGTGTTCAAAAGGCGGTTCTCGGTATGTCTTCTTCACACACTCATATTTGATGATCTCCGGATCGAAGGTCCAGCTTTGTGAAGACTTGTGCTCCCTTTAATTTATCAAGCAATTCATCTACTACTGGAATAGGGTATTTGTCCTTGATGGTTATGCCATTGAGAGCTCGGTAATCAATGCACATTCATCATGTTGTTAGGATCGGAGTGGCACTAAGAGGGAGGGGTGAATTAGTGCAGCGGTAAAGTGTGATAAACTTTTGACGATTTAAACACTTTCGGAAACTTCGTACGATAAAAGTAACGTTTTCGTTTGAAACCGTTTCGATTGCGTTTTAACTTGAAGAGATGAGTAAGACAGAGACAAAGCAGTATAGCATTAAAGTGCAAATGGTTTGCAGTAATATAAATGACAATAAGTAAATGCAAACCAGAGATTACGCCGATTTTACAGTGGTTCGGTCAAATGACCTACATCCACTTGCGAGGCCCCTCTTCGATGAGGCTCCCACCTTCCACTAGCAAATCTCTTGAAATGGAAGGGCAAATACCACTCTTACAACCTTTTACAAGCGGTTCACTCTCTTACAGATTTTTAGCAAGAAAGAAGGAGGTGAACACTAGCAAATTGAAAACAAGAAAGGCAAAGACTCTTTTAAGACTTTTCTCTCAATCACTTGCTGCACAAAAAGTTATCTTCTCAGCTGAGACTTGAGGGGTATTTATAGGCCTCAAGAAGATTCAAATTTAGGCTCCAAAAATTTGAATTCTCTTATGTTCTCGATGCTGGCGGTGCCACTGCCCAGCGAAGCGGTGCCACCGCCTAGTGCTCGGGTGCTGGGCAGTGCAACCGCCCAGCCCAGGAGGTGTCACCGCCCAGCCTAGGCGGTGCCACCGCCTAGGCCAATTCAGCTCACTGGTTGGGCTCCAAACTTGGCCCAAACCAGTCCGAACTCGAGCCCAATTGGCCCCTACTTGGGTTATAGGATTAACACCTAATCCTAACCCTAATTAACGTGCTAACTACGAATTTAAAGACATTTTATAAGCTATTACAAAGTCCGTAAGTTAAGACTTCTTCCGGCAAGCTTCCGGTGAACTTCCGACGGTCTTCCGATAAACTCTCGGAAACCATTCTGCGGACACCCGGCAAGCTCCTAGACTTCACGATTTGATCTTGGCGAGTTCCAACATGCTTCTTCGGTAAGCTCCGATCTTTCTCGGTGAGCTCCGCGAACTTCCAACGAACCTTCCGGCGAGCTTCCGAAAAACCCTTCGGCAAGCTCCCTACTCATTCTCGGCTAGTTCCGGCAGCATTCCCGACGAACCTTCGGACTTCCGTTGAACTCTCGAACTCCCAACGAATCCTTCGCGCTTGACTCCAGCACTTTGTTTCGCTTTATGTCTTCATCATTATCGTAGTTAATCCCGCACACACAAACCAAAACTCAACTCCGATCTAGATAATTATTACAACGCGAATTGACATTCTGTTGCCTGGCACGTCATTGGTTGGCGCTTCGTCCGATTCTTCGGTGCATCGTCCTCTCTTGCGGCTTGTTGCCCAATTGGCGGTTGACCTCCGCAACCCCGATATCCTTGGTGCAATTTCGCTCTCCTTGGCCCGATGCTCGACGTCCGAAGCATTCAACCATCCAATAATCTAACGTGATCTCTTCCAGCACAATGTCAATTCCTCCTGCGTCAACTGTCTAAACCTGATCGAGTAGACCTGCATCGCTCAAAATGCAGTTTAAATCATAAACACATATCAAGTGGTTTCATCATCAAAATACGAGATTTAACAATCTCCCCCTTTTTGATGATGACAACCACTTGATGACGGAGTTAACCTTAACTCCCGGAGTTTAAACAAACTCCCCCTATCAATATGCCATATTGATAGAACCTTGAATTCAAACTGAATTCAAGTCATTGCTATATTCATCATGAATACTTGCAACACATCATCATGAACATATGCATAAACTTATGCATATCATGTCATCAACATACTTCTCCCCCTTTGTCATCAACAAAAAGGAGAAGTACAACTATTTTTTATGTTTGTAATATAAGTTCAACTCATTGTATGAAAAACATAATATTAAGTTTTATCATCATGCAGTTTTGAAGCTAGAAAATTTAGCAAGTAATGCATCATACTTAGGACATTCATGCTATCAAGTTTTAGATATGCAAGTTTTACAGCATACAAGATAGCACTTTTGGTAATGTTCAAGATAGCAAGTTCTACATCATGCAAGCTAGCAATATTTGAGATGTTCAAGAAAGCAACTCTTGCTTCTTGAAATATGCAAATTTGTCAAGTTTTGCTAGATGTGCAATTTAGCATTTTTGCCTCTTAAGATAGGCAAGATAGCACATTTGCTTTTTTTTGGATAGCAACTTTTTGCTTCTCTTTAGACTACAAGCTAGCAATTTTTACGATATGTAAGTTTCACAATATACAAGCTAGCAAAAATTTCGAAAGCAAATGCAAGATAGCTTTCTTGTGTAAGCTCATAATTCTTGCTTCCTATTGCAATGTGCAAGTTGCAAGTTTTTCTTCTTGAGATAGGCAAGATAGCACTTTTGCAATTTTTGTTTCTTAAGATAGGCAAGCTTGTGATGTTCAAAATAACAAGCTCGTTCTTCTAGAAGTGTCATTTTTGCTTTCTTTGCAAAGTGTAAGCTAGCAAAATGTTTGAAAAAGTGATCAAGTTTTGCAACATACAAGCTAGCAAAAATTCCAAACTAGCAAGAGATAATGTTTTACATGAGGCAAGCAAACAATTTGGCAAATGTTACATTTGCATCTTCTCTTTTGAGAAGTGCAATTTTTGCTTTCATCTTGAATTGTGCAAGCTAGTTAGTTTGCCTCTTTTCATGATGTCCACGCTAGAAATTCTTGCTCCCTATTTGTCATTGTCAAAAAGAAGGGAAGACCCTTATATCAATTTTTCATATTATGACAAAGGTAAGTATCATTCTTATTTGTGCATCATTATATATTCAAATTAAAACATACACAATTTCAATAACCTTATTTTTCATGCACGATACCGAAAAATAAATCAATCATCATTAATAAGCATATCATACATGATACTCAAACATTAAAATTTTTAAGCATTTATCAACATGTTGATCATGATACCAAACATTCATCATTTAAAGCATTCATGATACACATCATATGCAATAAATACATCATGTACATCATTATCATAAGTATTGCATATATCATTTTAACTTTATGAATATTTCATCATTGCATGCATTATACCAAAACATTTCAAGCCATGCAAGCCATAAATACAAAGAAATCATGTCATGAAGGATAAAATCATTTGAATACCAAAAGACATGATTCATATAGTAAATATCTTCTTTAAATAAAATATCAAGAAAAATCATAGGAGTACAAAGAAGAGATCTTGTTTTAAAAGAAAAATCAAGTAATAACTCCAAGAACTCACAAGGAAAAATCATGATTCATATAGAAAATCTCCTCTCAAGAGAATATCAAGTAAAATCGTAGAAGATCGATTAATGAGAAATTTTGATTTATAATAAAATCTCATGTATCGAATGTCGAGAAATCAAAATGATGATTTATATAAAAAATATCACAAGTTATATTCAAGAGAAAAATCATCATTCATTTTCAACTTATTCAATTTATCACATCAATATTTCTTAGATATGCATGATACCAAAACATGGTTTTAAATCTTTAACATATAACATGCATAAATTGAAAGGAGAAGGGAAGAATTCAAACGTATAAAGATTTCAACCATCTCATAAACAAATGTAAGACCAAGTCATGAATTCAAAATTCCATGAATCAAAATGGTAATCTCATGTTATTCCAAGAAATCAATATCATGATTTTGATAAAACTCATTTCAAATTTAAATCATCAAAATCATCAAAATATCAACATTACTTTCAAGAGATTCAAAATGGTATACATAGATTTATCATAATAAACATCAAGATCAATAGGATAGAGAAAAATAATTTTTCAAGGAAAAAATATTTTCCTCTTTTTAGTTGTTTCAATTCATATGATTTTATTTCACTTATACCAAATAAAAACATGTATAATGTTTAAAACCGAAAGTGTAAGATTTATTACAACAAAGATTAATAAGGCACTTTCATTATGGTAAAAATCAATAATCCATAAATCACAAGATTCATATGCATAATTTTGAAATTTATTAAGCATGATCATTATGCATGACACTAAAACATGGTTTCAAAATGTTTAATATTTTCATTACATCATTATGCAATGGTTTCATTGAACATAATTTTGAATGATTCTTATAGATAACTAAAACTTCTTTAGTTTTAATTTATGTGATTGACTTTATATTAGCATGCTCAAGTTTTGTTCTTATGTCAAAAACATATATCATGTTTGAAAACCAAAGACAAGGTTTTAAAAAAAATCATCAAGCCTTCCATATAGAAACCATGCATCATCATTGAAGGTTAATATGGAAATCATCAAAATACACATTCTTGCTTCTCAAGCACATATATATGATTATTTAAATCTAACATTTTATTCTATTAACATAAAACATACAATTTTCAAGAAAAATAATTATTCAAAAGAAAAGAGAAAATGCATCATGGAAAATATCAAGTAATTTCAAAATAATTCAAGAGAGTTGAGTTACTTACCATGTAGTCGAAGCCCGTCAAAGCCCAATTCGCCGTTTCACCTTTGGAAGTTCTTGATTCATCCTTGGTTACCTTCCTCTTCTTTGCCCTCTTCCTCCATTCAAGTTCATTGTTTATGTTAGATTTTTGTTTAATAAACTTATTAAGATTTAGTGTTCGAAATTCAAGTTCATCATTGTCCTCATCACTTGAGTCATTGCTCAAGTGGTATCTATTTGTCCGGAGTTCCAAATCCTTCCTGTTCTTTGGAAGGTGATTTTGTTCATCATGTGCATTGTGCACCATTTCATATGTCATCAACAACCCAATTAGTTCTTCAAGTGGAAAAATATTTAAATCTTTTGTTTCTTGTATTGCGGTTATTTTAGAATCCCACCTTTTTGGAAGGGATCTTAATATCTTGCTTACGAGATCAAAATTCGAAAAAGATTTACCAAGAACTCTTAGATTATTGACGACATCCGTGAAACGGGTGTACATGTCGCCTATAGTCTCGCTTGGTTGCATTTGAAAAAGCTCAAAATCATGCAATAAAATATTAACTTTCGAGTCTTTGACTCTACTAGTTCCCTCGTGAGTGATTTCAAGTGTTCGCCAAATATCAAAAGCCGTTTCGCACGTAGAAATCCGATTGAACTCATTTTTGTCCAAAGCGCAAAATAAGGCATTCATAGCCTTTGCGTTTAAAGAAAAATATTTCTTCTCCAAATCCGACCATTCGTTCATCGGTTTAGAGGGAAGTTGAAAACCATTTTCAACGATATTCCATAAATCCAAATTCATAGAAATCAAGAAAACTCTCATTCGAGTTTTCCAATAAGTGTAGTCCAATCCGTTAAACAACGGTGGACGAACAACCGAAAAGCCCTCTTGAAAGCCATGAATAGCCATTTCTCTCGGGTGTAAATCCGAAATGAGAAATACCGGGCTCCGATACCAATTGTTAGGATCGGAGTGGCACTAAGAGGGGGGGGTGAATTAGTGCAGCGGTAAAGTGTGATAAACTTTTGACGATTTAAACACTTTCGGAAACTTCGTACGATAAAAGTAATGTTTTTGTTTGAAACCATTTCGATTGCATTTTAACTTGAAGAGATGAGTAAGACAGAGACAAAGCAGTATAGCATTAAAGTGCAAATGGTTTGCAGTAATATAAATGACAATAAGTAAATGCAAACCAGAGATTACGCCGATTTTACAGTGGTTCGGTCAAATGACCTACATCCACATGCGAGGCCCCTCTTCGATGAGGCTCCCACCTTCCACTAGCAAATCTCTTGAAATGGAAGGGCAAATACCACTCTTACAACCTTTTACAAGCGGTTCACTCTCTTACAGATTTTTAGCAAGAAAGAAGGAGGTGAACACTAGCAAATTGAAAACAAGAAAGGCAAAGACTCTTCTAAGACTTTTCTCTCAATCACTTGCTGCACAAAAAGTTGTCTTCTCAGCTGAGACTTGAGGGGTATTTATAGGCCTCAAGAGGATTCAAATTTAGGCTCCAAAAATTTGAATTCTCTTATGTTCCCGATGCTGGCGGTGCCACCGCCCTGCCAAACGGTGCCACCGCCCAGTGCTCGGGTGCTGGGCGGTGCAACCGCCCAGCCCAGGAGGTGTCACCGCCCAGCTCTCGGGTGCTGGGCGGTGCCACCGCCTAAGCCAATTCAGCTCACTGGTTGGGCTCCAAACTTGGCCCAAACTAGTCCGAACTCGGGCCCAATTGGCCCCTACTTGGGTTATAGGATTAACACCTAATCCTAACCCTAATTAACGTGCTAACTATGAATTTAAAGACATTTTATAAGCTATTACAAAGTCCGTAAGTTAAGACTTCTTCCGGCGAGCTTCCGGTGAACTTCCGACGGTCTTCCGATAAACTCTCAGAAACCATTCTGCGGACTCCCGGCAAGCTCCTAGACTTCACGATTTGATCTTGGCGAGTTCCAACGAGCTTCTTCGGTAAGCTCTGATCTTTTTCGGTGAACTCCGCGAACTTCCAACGAACCTTCCGGCGAGCTTCCGAAAAACCCTTCGGCAAGCTCCCTACTCATTCTCGGCTAGTTCCGGCAGCATTCCCGACGAACCTTCGGACTTCCGTCGAACTCTCGAACTCCCAACGAATCCTTCGTGCTTGACTCCAGCACTTTGTTTCGCTTTATGTCTTCATCATTATCGTAGTTAATCCCGCACACACAAACCAAAACTCAACTCCGATCTAGACAATTATTACAACGCGAATTGACATTCTGTTGCCTGGCACGTCATTGGTTGGCGCTTCGTCCGATTCTTCGGTGCATCGTCCTCTCTTGCGGCTTGTTGCCCAATTGGCGGTTGACCTCCGCAACCCCGATATCCTTGGCGTAATTTCGCTCTCCTTGGCCCGATGCCCGACGTCCGAAGCATTCAACCATCCAATATCCTGACGTGATCTCTTCCAGCACAATGTCAATTCCTCCTGCGTCAACTGTCTAAACCTGATCGAGTAGACCTGCATCGCTCAAAATGCAGTTTAAATCATAAACACATATCAAGTGGTTTCATCATCAAAATACGAGATTTAACACATGTTTCGTCCTTCTTGCGTGTGAGGAGCACCGATGAAGAGTAGGGGCTGCAACTTGGCCGAATAATATTAGAATCCTTGTGGATTCTAAGTTAGGGTTGATATCTTTAGGGGATCAGCCTCTTTAGAACTCTATAGGGGTTTCTTCCTCCAGGTTGCTGCTCAAAGGCTGCTAAGAAGATTAATCTATTGCTTATTAAAAGAGGATGAATACATGACTATTTATAGGGCTTCAAAACCCTAACTCATAATAGGACTCCTACTCAAGACTTCTACTTCTAATCAACTCCAAATAAGACTCATACTCTAAGAAGCAACCTCTCAACTAACGCTAACCCTAGTCGGCCTCTTCATCTCTTTAATGGGGGTCGGCTAGGTAGGTTTTACATGAATGTCTCTTTCAATGAACTCAATTAGGACTTTCCTAACTAGAGTTTCTTCAAATCAGCTTTGTCCTCAAGGCTAATGATCCATAAATTCTAAGAATTTGATCTTCAAGTCGTCATAGTTCTCCCAAGTTGCATCTTCTACTGGTAGGTTCGCCCACTATATTAGCACTTCAGTAGTGGGTCATTGTCATCGAGTCACAATCCCTCAATCAATAATAGCACTCGACTAGGTCTAGAGTTATCCTTGGATAGTCATATTCGGTAGATAGCTTTGGGCTGTCTCGTTTTGTCCCAACTTGAGCTTTAAACATGACATATGGAAGACTGGATGGATTCGGGAGCTGGAGGGTAAGTCCAATCTATATGCTACTGCTTCGATGCACTCCAAAATTTGGTAGGGTCTATAGAACTGAGGTGAAAGCTTCATAGATGCTCTGGTCTGGATTAATGTTTGCTTGTATGGCTAGAGCCGTAGGAAGACCTAATCTCCTACTAAAAATTCTCTTTTGCCTTTGTGTTGATCATATTGTTGTTTCATCCTTGCTTGAGCTTTTCCTTGTGATGAGGGAAGCCCTTCGATGAACTCCAATGATATATCAGTCCATATTAAGTCCGGGACAGGTAAGGGTTGCAGCTTTCTGGGACTTGCCATTGTCTCGCCTTTATGTCATTGACATACATCACATTGTGCCACAAATTTAACAATAATATTTTTCATCCCTACCCAATAAAAATTTTGCTTAATTCTCTTATAGGTTCTAAGGAACCTAGAGTGCCCAGCTGTAGGTGTGGAATGCATCCTTGAAGTATGATCTTTATGCAAGTTGAATTTGGCACAAGCACAATGCGTCCCTTATAGCGCAATTCTTTTGAGTCCCAACTGTAATGAGCCACGGAGCTTGGTGCTTCCTCTAATTTTTTTATGATCTTACTGGTCTTTGGATCTTCCTGTCATTCTCTCTTAATATCCTCAAGGAAGTCTTTGGTCAGAAGTGAACCAGCCGAAAATTCAGCTTGCTCGGTTAGTTGCAAAAGCGCATCTGCAACAATATTCTCTTTCCCCTTTTTGTAAGTTATTTCATAATCATATCCAAGAAGCTTTGTTACCCATTTTTGCTACTCAGGGAAAGATATCTTCTGCTTTAAGAAATATTTTAGGCTTTTATGGTTGGTCTTGATTTGAAAGCATCGCCCGATCAAGTATGATCTCCATTTGGTCATCGCATGCATAATAGTAAGCATCTCCTTGTCGTAAATAGTCATCTTGAGTTGGGAAGGAGATATTTTCTTACTAGTATAAGTGAGGGGGTGGGCATCTTATATTAGTACAGCACCAATTCTGACTTTGGAGGCATCGGCTTCAATAACAAAAGTCTTGCCGAAGTCAGGTAGCGCTAGTACGGGCGTTGTCATCATTGCGGCTTTAAGTTCGTCGAAGGTGGTGATGGCTTTGTCTGTCCATTAGAAAGCATCTTTTTTCAGCAAGGAAATAAGGGGTGCACTGATCTTTCTATAGTTTTTCACGAACTTGCGGTAGTAGCCTGTTAAATCGAGAAAGCCACGTAGCGATTTTATGTTCCTCGGGGCCTGCTAGTTCTATATTGCTTCAATTTTGGAGGAGTCTACCATCACACCTTCCTCTGATATGATATGCCCAAGATATTCCATCTTCTATTGAAGAAAGTTGCACTTCAATTTTTTGACAAAAAGAACATGTTCTCGTAAAATCGTCAAAACAAGTCGTAAGTGCTAAAAATGGCTTTCAAGAGAAGGGCTATAAATAAGGGTATTGTCGATGAAAACCAGCACAAACATGCGAAGACAATTCTGGAAAATATCATTCATAAGGCTCTGGAAGGTGGAGGGAGCATTGGTGAGACTAAAAGGCATTACCAAAAAAATTCGTAGTGACCGTTGTGTGTTCAAAAGGTAATTTTCGGTATGTCTTTTTCGCACACGTATTTGATGATACCCGGATCGAAGGTCCAGCTTTGTAAAGACTTGTACTCCCTTTAATTCATCAAGTAATTCATCTACTACTAGAATAAGTTATTTTTCCATAACGGTTATACCGTTGAGAGCTCGGTAATCAATGCACATTCGTCATGTTCCGTCCTTTCGTACGAGGAGCACCGGTGAAGAGTATGGGTTACAACTTGGCCGAATAACTCCTATTTCGAGCATCTCTTTTATAATCCTTTCTATTTCATCCATATAAAGATGTGGATATCGATATGGCCAAGTATTTGCTGGAGGTTTGCCCGAAAGAATCAATATATAATGATCATGTCGATGGGTAAGAGGTAGGTTGCGTGGTTCATCAAATATATCTGAAAATTCAGCAAGCAAAGGAAGTAGGTTTGAATCTTCAAATTTTATTGGCTCTCCCTTAGTTTTCTACTCAAGTTGTACCAAAAAGCTACTGCATGCTTTGTGCAAAATCTTCTCCATTCATTGTGTGCAAATCGTTGTTACGTCGCCCCCACGTTTCCCATGCAGTATCACCTGTTTCCCCTTATTGAAAATTACATAATTAGTTTCATAAAATTTTAGGACACATCATCTAATATCGCCAGCCATTCTATGCTGAGCATGGCCTCATAATCATCAAGAGGGAGGAGGAAGAAATCTACAATTATCTCTTAGTCCTACAGCAATAGTTTTGATAGAAATAATAGAAGATAAGAACAATAATTGAAGAAGCTTTATTAAAGAAGTGAAGTAGCTTGAATGCATTAGCATGTCCCTCTCCTATTTATAGGGATTAGGAGGGAGGATTTTCCTCAATAGAATAGAGGATTTTCCTCAATAGAATAGATAAGATTTCCTTATATAGTTGGGGAAATCTTATCTTCTATCATGCCCCCGCAAGATGGTTCTCTTGACAAGGATACCAATCTTGGATCGATGCAAAATATGGTTTACAGGCGAGAGGTTTCATGAGTAGGGCAAGAGCATATTGCTGCTGCTATTGTTGTTGCTACAGTTTCGACGATGATGGCTGCGGCTGCGATGGCAGTGACTACGATTGCGACGACAGCGGCGGTTGCGGTTGCGACGGCGATGATTGTGGCTGCGACGGCGACGATTGCGACTGCGACAGCGACGATTGCGGCTGTGACGACGACGATTGTGGCTGCGACGGTTGCGATGATGGCAGAGGAGAAATCTACAGTAATGTTGCAGTGTTGCTACTACAACAAAGGAGGAAGCTGCAACATAGGAGGAAGGTGCAGCAGAGGAGGAAGCTGCAGTAGAGGAGGAAGCTGCAGCAAAAGAGGTAGGAGGTAGCTACAGCGAGGAAGAAAGGTGGGGCAATGCTGGTGAGCACAGCACTAGAGACGCCACAGATGAAGGGAACGTACGTTGGCACAGAGTGGCAGTGGAGAAGACAATTGCCGTTCGCCGAAGAGGAAAGATTTCTCGCACCGATGGGCTGACGATGGAAAAGCAATGGTAGAAAACTTTTTTTTTGCCATCAGAGATGGAGAAGCAACAGTGATAAGTCGGCAGCGAGAAGAGAGAAGGGAGCTTGCTCTAGGCAAGCTCCCTTGCTCTAGGTAAGCAGCTCTGATACCATGATAGAAATAATAGAAGATAAGAACAATAATTGAAGAAGCTTTTAGCATGTCCCTCTCCTATTTATAGGGATTAGGAGGGAGGATTTTCCTCAATAGAATAGAGGATTTTCCTCAATAGAATAGATAAGATTTCCTCATATAGTTGGGGAAATATTATCTTCTATCAAGTTTCACCTGTGGGCACCTATGATCACACTTCAAAATTCGCCCGTCGACGACCTTAACGTCAAACCTACTACAATTCTCGATAGGTAAGGCCATCTGAACAACAACCTTGTTGTTCATAAAATTATTAGTGCTCCCGGTGTCAATAATAATGATGATAGGTTGTTGCTTCAGAAGTCCTCCCACTTTCATCGTTTGCGGGTTCGTGTAACCGGCAAGGGCATGCATCGTAATATCAACCGGCTGCTATTGTTCATCTGTGACCTCTTCCTCATGCTCCTAGACCTCCTCCTCCATGTCTTCAAGAGGTTCAATTAATAGGAGGCGGCCCCTTTTGCAGCGATGATCATGGTTCCACAGCTCATCGCAATGCCAACAAAGACCCTTTGCTGATCGGTCACGTAGTTCTTCTCTTGTCAATTTTTTTGGTAGCGAAGGATGGCTGTGAACAGAAGGATGTTTATATGTCATGGGCCTATGAGAGGTTCTCATCCTTCAAGCATCTTGGTGACCCGTTCTTCTTGTATTCGGGCAAAAAAAATCACAGCTGTCATAGTACAAGGCTGTCGCGCCTTAACCTCCCCTTTTATCTCTGGCTTGAGCCCTTCGATGAATGATCCTAATAATTGACGGTCAGTCCAATCATGAGCAAGGTAAGATAGCTTCTCAAACTTGGTTTAGTACTCTTGAATCATAGAGGTTTGTCAAATCTTTGCGAGTTGTCCATCGATATTTTCATACTCCATAGGTCCAAAACGATTCAGTAGTGCATTCTTAAATTGATTCCACGTTAGAGCCCCATGATTGTATTCCAACCAACTATATCATTGAATATCTCCTCCTTCAAGGTGGATGACAGCAATTTCCACCATAGCATCATCTGACATTCGGTAGTAGCGAAAGTAACGTTCGGCGCGCAAAATCCACCCTGCCGGGTCTCCTTCTTCCCATCATGAGAAGTCCACCCTCATGCATGGCTAAATCATGTCCGAGGGCAGTCTCTCCTTCTCTGGTGGCCTCTCTAAACTCTCTCACTGCTGAAATTTAGTTGGACTCAGCGGTTGTCCAATTCTAAATTCTGCAAACAAAGCACACAATTTGTCCTCCAAGCGCGATTCAAGTCACGATTCAATCCGAGATTCCAATGCTTCAAATTTGACATCAATTAGATCTTGAGAAGCCATAGCATATGCTTGTAGTTTAGAGATGTCCTTGTCTTTTTTCTGTTGACAGGTTAATGGTATGGGGTGGTGGAAGGTTCGGAAATATTGAGGATCACGGAAAGGTACTGTAGCAGATTTTTACGTCTAAAGTGTAGCAGCTTGGACGTAAAGGGACGATGGTTTATATTGAGATTTTTTTTGACAAAACCAAAGGGAAATTTGATGTTGGGAAGTGTCAAAGCTATCATAGAAAATTTGTAGAGATTTGGATAGAAAAAACCTAATAGCAAGATCAAACAAACTATGCTATGTGGTTGGAATTCTACAGCACATCTTTCGTCGTAGAGATAAAAACTTTACGACGAAAAGTTTATGCAGCAATATAGGAATAATTTTTTTTGGATTTTTGAATAAGGATAACTAAGTTGCAGCAATAGTAAGGTAGGAAACCAGAACTTGTTACAATTCACAGGGAGATCAAAGGGTGATCCGTGGTGGTGGAGATGACGGAATTTGACGACGATCTTTTAAGCAATTGTGGGAATTACTTTGGGCGACTGTGGAGGGTTGATGGATGGCTAGATTTTTGAATAAGGATAACTAAATTGCAGTAGCAGTAAGGTAGGAAACTAGAACCTAGTGTAATTCATGGGGAGATCAAAGGATGATCTGCGATGATGGAGCTGACGGCGGAATTCGACGACGACCTTTTAAGCAATTGTGGGAATTACTTTGGGTGGTTGTGAAGGACTCATGGATGGCTGTAGAAGAGCAGTGAGATGCCAAGAATGCTGCTCTGATACCAAATGTTAGAACTCTTATGGATTCTAAACTTAGGGTTGATCTTTTTAGGGGATCAGCCTGTTGGGAAATCTTGGGGGTGATATCACATGTGCAGCAGAAGAACAGAAAATAAAATCCCCAATTTCCCAAAGATTTGTTCATCGTTGTGTGAAGATTGGTGTAAAAAATCCAGGAAACTTAAAACTGCATATAGAGTAGATTGTGTTACCTAGGGAGAATGTATATATCCCTGAATCTTTACAAATCTCTATGAGAGGGTGAAGGAGGTCAAGCGCCCTCCTCTTTGGCGGTGATCCACATAGCAGGGTTGCAACGATGCTCCTCAAAACTCTAGACCTACTCTAAGGTGAAGAGGGGGGAGGAGAATAGGAGAGGTAAGCAAAGGCTCTAGCCTATGAACCATTGAATCCCTCCTATTTATAGAGGTCCCTTATCAACTTAACCCTAATGGATCCTCCCCTATTGGGTATTGGATCTTCATCCCACTACCCAAGCCTTTTAGATTAGTGGATCTCTATCCAATAATCTCTCATGGGCTTTTATTGGATCTCGTCTATGGGATCTAATAACTTAGGGGCTTATTGGATATCCAATAAGATAGGGGCTCCAGCGGATATCTCATATCCGAACCTCTACTCATCGCAATGCCTACCATATGTGTGTGACACTCTAGGTCGCATATCGAGTTGGCCATGAGTCATACCTATCAGAACTCCTTCTAGCTCAGTGAATTATTATCCCCATAATAATTCACTCGACTCATCAACTGCGGACGTACTAGGCTACTACGCCGTAGTCCCTAGACGATACAAGGGAATCTAATCCATTAGACATGTTTGTCCTCAATTACCGTGTGCTTATAGTCCCTCATCCATCTTATATCCTAAAGACCGTATACCGGGCATGGTGCTGTCAAACCCATATGGTTTCTACTCGAGTTTTGTTCTAATCGGATTCTCTTAGAAAACTCTTTCTCTCTCAATCCGAATGACCTTGGCTAGGGATTTATCTGAGCAAGAACACATGAGATATTCCTCTCATGACATCGAGAGTGGATGATCCTCTATCGATACTCAATAGCCCTCATAAGGTTGATAGTCACTCCCGATGACTGGTTGTACTAGATCTGGGATATCCAAACCTATAAGTCTGATATCAAAGAGTGGAGCATTTATACAGAACATCCTTGGTGTCTCAAGTCTAAAGACCAGATACACTACTAGGACTACAGAATCATTGTCTGACAATAAGGCATCATCAATCATCCAACATTCCGTAAGCGGATCAATAAATGAACTCATTCTCCAATGAGCACCTGTACTGTATCCCTAGTGTCCCCACATGAGCAGCTATAAGACCAACTGTATCCATCATATGAATGGGTATATAGCACACCAGTCTGTCCGGTTATCTCGATGTCCCTCTCAAGTAACCTATGACCGGGATTATTTAAGATCTGTGTTTAAAGGCGAATCAGTCTCATTATCGTGATCTCATCATGATCTGATTTCCATTGCATAGATCCAAGGACATTACAATATATAAATACATATATGCAATAGTCAATATAAAGTGATAAATGGCAAAATATAATAAGTAAAAAGATTATGTGTCAAGTCACATATGTCATCACTCACGTGATTGGCTTGCTGGACACCTATGACTAGCAATCTCGCACTTGACCTAAAGCCAATCACCTATGTGTCTGATCCCCATCAGACCCCTATGACACTCAAAGACAATTTGGGACAATGGCTTTATTAGTGGATCTGTAATGTTATCTTCAAATGGAACTCTTTCCACTACTACATCTCCTCATATCATGATCTCTCTAATAAGGTGGAACCTCCTCAGTGCACTTCTGATGAGACCTGGGTTCTCTTATTTGAGTAATCGTCCCGTAGTTGTCGTAATATAAGGGAATTAACTCCTTATTATCTTGCATGGCTCCTAGATCTGTGATGAACTTCTTTATCCAGACTTCCTCCTTTGCGGTCTCTACTGTAGCAATGTACTCCGCCTCTACGATCGAGTCAACAGTAGTATCTTGCTTAAAAATTTTTCAGCACACTGCTCCTCCATTCAAAGTGTATACATACCCCGAATTCAACTTGCTATCATCGACATCAGACTGAAAACTTGAGTCTTTTTAGCTTTTAATCCTAAGGCTACTACCTCCATATACTAGTAAAAGATCCTTAGTACTCCTCAAGTACTTAAGGATACACTTTACTGCTTTCTAGTATTCTAAGCCTGGATCCGCCTGATACCTACTCGTGACACTCAAAGCATGCGCTATATCAGGCCTGGTAGATAATATGGCATACATGATAGACTCTATCATTGAGACATAGGGTATCCTATCCATGTTCATCATTTCTTCAAGAGCCTTTGGGGACATACTTCTCGAAAGCAATATCCCATGTCTCATCGATATGAGACCTCTCTTGGAATTTTTCATGCCAAACCTTTTGACAATGGTTTTTATGTACTTGGGCTGGGACAAGTCAAGCATCCTCTTGGATCTATCTCTATAGATCTGAATCTCCAAGATATAGGATGCTTCCCCTAAGTCCTTCATAGAGAAGTGTCTAGATAACCAAGCCTTTACTATGGATAGCATTCCTACATCATTCCCAATGATCAAGATGTCATCCACATATAATACTAAAAAGGTGATAGCCCTCCCACTTACCTTCCTGTACACACAAGACTCATCTTCTTTCTTAACGAAGTCATAAGATCTGATTGCCTCATCAAATCTTATATTCCAACTTCGAGAAACTTGCTTTAGTCTATAAATGGATCTAAGCAACCTGCACACCTTATCTGGGTTGTCTTTGGACACGAATCCCTCGGGGTGTATCATATACACCTCCTTCTCGAAGTTCCCATTGAGGAATGCAGTTTTCACATCCATCTGCTAGATTTTATAATCATAGTGTGTTGTAATAGACAATAGAATTTGGATGGATTTTAGTATTGCTATAGGTGAGAAGGCTTCGTCAGAGTCAACACCTTGCCTTTGATGATGCCCCTTAGCCACTAGCCTTGCTTTGTATGTCTCTACCTTTCCATCTACTCCGATCTTTTTCTTAAAGATCCACTTGCAGCCGATGAGTATAATACCTTTGGGTGCATCAACTAGGTTCCAAACCTTGTTGGAGTACATGGAATCCATCTATGAATTCATGGCTTCTTGCCACTTCCCGGAGTCTATACTCATAATAGCCTCCTCGTAGATCTAAGAATCAATGTCCTTAACATCCTCTCCTCTAATATGTCCCACATATCTCTCAGGAGGATGAAATACTATGTTTTAGCAATTTTTGAATCGTTCTCTCATCGATGTGACCTAGCCTACTATGCCACAAGTATATACTATTCACCTCATCTCGTTTCCTCTTAGACACACTTATATTCATGATATGTGGAGTAGTGTCTAGCATAAACAAACCATTATGCAATATTTCTCTTGCCAATCTCCTCGACTTTACCAGAATCCACAACAAATTGCAGATGTGATAAGCAATACTAATATCCAATATGAATGCACTATTACAAAAATCAAACAACTAGAGATTAATCATGAATGTACCTAAAGCTTGTCTAAGTTTCTATTTTGCCCTCTTTGCAAGATACTCTTTGCAGTTCCTCATCCAGTGCTCATCTTTGCCATAGTGGATGCAATGGCTTTTGTCCTTTGCTGAGTCTTTCTTAGCAACCTTTGCTTTACTTTGTCTGCCCTTGCCCTTGCCCTTCTTAAGAGACTTTTCTGCTTTCTTTTTCTTTCTGGTCTCACTATTGTAGAGAACTGGCTTCTCCTGTTTGATAGTGCTCTCCGCCCCCCTCAACATATTGAGAAGCTCCGAGAGAGTCACCTCAAGCTTGTTCATATTAAAATTCATTATGAACTGTGAAAAGGAATCTGGTAGGGACTGAAGCATAAGATCCACACACAAGTTATCCTCTAGGACCATTCCTAGACCTTTGAGTTTCTCTATCCACTCAATTATTTTTAGGACATGGTTATGAACCGGTGTCCCCTCAATCATCCTAGTACGAAAGAGGCTCTTGGATATCTCATATCGCTGAGTCCTTCCCTGTTCCTTAAACAGTTTCCCCTCAATCATCCTAGTGCGAATGGATTTGACATCCATCTTTTCATATTGTCTCTGTAACTCAAGAGTCATAGAGCCCAACATGTAACACTGAGCAAGGGTGGAGTCATCAATGTACTTCATGTAGCGAGCGATCTCATCCTTGCTTGCCTCTTCCTCGGGCGTAGGTATCATATATCAAGGACATACGCGATTTTCTCTACCATGAGAACAATTCTAAAGTTGCGGAGCCAATCCATATAATTTGGACCAATGATGCGGTTGACATCAAGTATGTCACGTAAGGGATTTGAAAGCAACATTTTCTAAAAATAAAGATACAGCAGAAATAAAAAACATACATATTTTATAAAAAATAAAAAATCAAGATATGAAATTCTATCTTAATATACTCCCACTATTTTACTAGCGAGTCACGTGACACCCTCAACTCATGAAACAAAAGTCTCCGATAGACTTCTAGTGGGGGGGGGGGGGGGTGAATTAGTGTAGTAGTAAAAATTATGTTGGTTCTGAAAATCTTTCGTACAATAAAATCGATTTCGAAAATGCCTAACTTTGAAAGCAATAAGAAGGCAACTTGTAGCTAAAGTAAAGTGCTCAAAGGAAACGTAAACCATATTTTTATAGTAGTTCGATCGTCGTGACTTGCATCCACTCCGCCGATTCCTCTTCCGTCAAGGCCACCAGCATCCACTATTGGTCTTCCTTCAATAGGCGAAGACCAACCACCTTTTATAACTTGATTCTCCTATTACCGGGTTTAGGAGATAACCCTTACACCCCCACTTACTCCTCTCTTAAATTATTCTAACACTTAGAACTTTTGAGAGGAGTTCACACAAGAATGTAGCAACGTTTCTTTCTATTCTTACTCTTAAGTCTTGTGTATCTTAACCAGGGATGAGAGGAGTATTTATAGGTCACAAGTTGATTCAAATTTAGGGCCTAAAAACATCTTACACTGGGCGGTACCATCGCCCAGCTTGGGCAGTACCACCGCCTAATAAAGCTCGGAGACCGAGCTTTGGCGGTACCACCGCTTGATAGGGCCGGTACCATTGCTTGACAAGGGTGGTACCACCGCTGGCAACATTTACCACTGACGGTACCACCGCCCAGTCTGGGCGGTACCACAGCTCAAACCACTTGGGAGACTCAGTCTCCCAGGTGGTGCCACCGCCGGCCAAGGTTTTAGCATCATGGTTGGGCATTGAATCCGACCCAAACCAGCCCAACTTCGGGCCCAGTTGGCCCCTAACAGAGTTGATGGGATTACCTCCCAATCCCAACTCCAATTTTGTGCTAACTACGATTCCTAAGACATATTCTAAGCAAAATAAGTTTGGTTTCTTCCGGCAATCTTTCGGGGAACTTCCAACGATCTCTCGGCAATATTCCAACGGACTCCCAGCAAGCTCCTAGACTTCACGACAATCTTCTTGGCGAGTTTCGACAAGCTTCTTTGACAAGCTCCAGGACTTCTTGGTTAATTCCGATAGAACTTCTGATGAACGTTTGGACTTCCGATGAACTCTCGAACTCCCAACGAAATCGCGTTCTTGATTCCGGAACTTCATTTAGCTTTATGTCTTGCTATCGTAGTTAATCCTGCACATATAAAAAATATACTTCGATCTAAACAATTATTACTGAGCATGAATCATGTCGTCCGGCATGTCATTGGTCCATCGATGCTTCGTCCGATTCTTCGGCGCATCATCCTCTTTCGCAACCTATTACCCAATCGGCCAGTTGACATCCTCAACTCTAATATCCTTGGCACAATATCCACTCTTATTGGCCCGATGCCCAAATCCATGGCCTGAAGCCTTCTGTTGATACGTCGACCGATCCTTCGATGCGACATCCAATCTTCTGACATGTTTCTCCGACCCAACATGATTCTTCCTACTTTAAATGTCTCTCCCTGATCGAAGCATCCTACATCACTCAAAATGTAGATCAAATTATAAATACTTATCAATTGGTTTCATCATCAAAATACAAGATTCAATAATCTCCCCCTTTTTGATGATGACAACCAATTGATGATGGAGTTAACCTTAACTCCCGGAGTTTAAACAAACTCCTCCTATCAATATGTCATATTGACAGAACCTTGAATTCAAGCTGAATTCAAGTCGTTGCAAATTTCATCATTAATATTTGCAACATGTCATCATGTATAACATGATCATACTTCTCCCCCTTTGTCATCAACAAAAAGGAGAAGTGTAACTTTCAAGTGTTTGGATACAATGTCAAATCATCGCATACTAAACACAATCTTTAGTTTTTTCATCATGCAAGCTAGGAATAATTTTACAACATTTTAAAACATGCAAGCTAACAATTTTAAGATCAAGAAAGCAACTCTTGCTTCTTGAAATATGCAAGTTTGTAAATTTTGCTAGATGTGCAAGTTAACATTTTTTGTTTCTTGAGATAGGCAAGATAGCACTTCTTGGTGATGTTCAAGATAGCAAGTTCTACATCATGCAAGCTAGTGAATCTTACAACATTTTAGAACTTGCATAATCACCAAATCATCATAAATTTTAAAGATGTGCAAAATTATAAATTTTGCAAGTTTGCATTTGTGCGTCTTGAGATTTGCAAGATAGCACTTCTTACTTCTCTTTTGAGATGAGCAAGCTAGTAAGTTTGCTTCTTTTGCAATGTGCAAGTTTCCAAATTTTACATCGTGAGCTAACAAATTTTCTCCTCCTTTTTCATTATAAAAAAGAATGGAAGAATACAATATTATAATTCTTTTCCCTTTACAATAATTTTCAAATCATGACAAAGGTAAAGTATTCATTATTATTTAAAATGCCATAATTGAGATAAACCTTGAATTCAAATCAAAGCAATTTCAATCATGATTCACATCATATGCAATATATCACATACATCATCATAATAAAAAGCATAAGTATTACATGCATCATTCCAAAACATAAATATTTCACAACATGATGGTATTAATTTGTCAAATTACATCCTACCATGCATGTGTTAGGATCAAGAGCGGCACTAAGAGGGGGGGGGGGGGGGGGTGAATTAGTGCACCGGAAAACTTTTCGCGATTTCAGAAAATTGTTCGTTTCAATTATGATTCACATAATATGCAATATATCACATACATCATCATAATAAAAAGCATAAGTATTGCATGTATCATTCCAAAACATAAATATTTCACAACATGATGGTATCAATTTGTCAAATTACATCCTACCATGCATGTGTTAGGATCAAGAGCGGCACTAAGAGGGGGGGGTGAATTAGTGCACTGGAAAACTTTTCACGATTTCAGAAAATTGTTTGTTTCGTTTAAAACTGATTCCGATGAAAATGGTTTTGATTCAATCTGTTTCACAGAGAAGTTGAACTTGAAATCTTTCGTAAAAGTGCAAGAGAAGATTAAGGAGATTTACAGTGAAGTAAATTGCACAAATGAAAAGCACACTAGAATTTAGAGTGGTTCAGTCAAGGTGACCTACATCCACTTTCGGATTCCTCCTCCGACGAGTCATCGACATCCACTAAAGGCATTACTTCAATAGGTGAAGACCGAACGCTTCTTTCCAGCACTTTCTCCTTTTCCCGGGTTTAGGAGGCAACCCTTATAAGTCTCACTCCTCTTTCTTGGATGGTTACAAGGCTAAGAGATTAAGAAGGAGAACTCTAACTTTTACAACACTTTTGCGACTCAAGAATTTAAGATTAAATCAATACTTTCATGTCCTTTTATGCAAAAAGAGTGAGATTTTTATAGGCCCCAATGGCTTCAAAATTGGAGCAAAAAAGTGTCACATCCTCGGAATCCGGGGTACTGACGGTACCACCATCGTTACTGGGCAATACTACCACCACTGATCTAACACTGGGCGGTACCACCACCGAACAGGGGCAGTACCACTGCCCAAAAATCCAAGGGCCTTCTAAGTAGTGCCACCGCCGGCCATATTTTCAGGGGTTGAATTGGGTGCTCAATTCGGCACAATTCAGCCCTGTTAAGGGCCCAATTGGCCCCTAATTAAGTTGGTGGGATCGCCTCCCAATCTTAACTTAATTTATGCTCTAACTACAATAATTAAGACATAATTTACAGTGTTTCTTATTTCGGTATGTCAATTGCTCTTCCGATGAGCTTCCGATGTACTTCCGGCGAACATCCGATGAACTCTCGATAATGTTCTGGTGGACTCCTAGCAAGCTCCTAGACTTTACGATGATATTCTTGGCGAGTTCCGACAAGCTTCTTTGGCAAGCTCCTGGACTTCTCGGTTGGTTCCGGTAGAACTTCCGATGAATGCCTGGACTTCCGTCGAACTCTCGAACTCCCAATGAGATCTCGATCTTGACTCCGGCACAACACCTGCTTTATGTCTTATTGCTATCGTAGTTAATCCTACACACTTTTCTTAACATATAGATTAGATCAAACAAATTACAATTGATTTCATCATCAAAATTCGAGGTTCAATAATCTCCCCCGTTTTTATGATGATAATCAATTGATTACGGAGTTAACTTTAACTCCCCCTATCTATATGTCATACTTGAGAAAAGACATTCTTGAATTCAAGGCCTTTAAATTCAAGAAACAAATCGATAAGATAAGTTAATTAAACTTATCAACATGCACATCATGAATCCTATCATGATCTATCATTCTCAAAATACGATGCCAAGTATTTCTCAAAATGATGTCAAGGCAAGACATCCATTTTCAAGTATGATATTTCAAATATGAAAGATGACAAAGATAGCAATTCATCATTCTATGGCAAGATATCAATTATAAAATAACAAGTTAAGCTCTATATATCTTATCATAATGAAAGAAATTTATGAAGCAAACATTTCAAGTATATATGATTAAATACATTGCATACATTTGTCATCAATTTACCACATTTTGGTATTATTTCTCCCCCTTTGTCATCAACAAAAAGGAGAACAATTCAACAATGTAAATGTGGTAAAAAAAATAAAGCAAGTTTCACACTCAAAAGTTCTCATCATTAGATGTTATCAACATTAAAACGATTGATTCCAACAACTTCTCCCCCTTTGTCATCACATTTTGCATGAAGAAGAGGAAAGAAGGTAAGGAGGGAATCCATTAAGAACTAAATTTGTGAAATGATTTGAATCAAGTCAAAAATGATAAATAAGTTATTTTCGTTAAAATATTCTTTCATTTTGACAAAGAGAAGGAATTCATAAGAAGGATTGAGATATCCATATAAAATCAAATACCTACGAAAATTATCACATGAATGATTTCATTATAACATACGAGAATTCATCTTTCAAGGATTAATATATCCATTGTAATTCCTTCAATTATTCATGGGAGAGGAGTATCACATGAAGGAAAAATTCACGAATAAAACTTCATAGTGAGAAGAGCATTACATCAAATCCATTTCTTATTAAAAATTCATAAGAGTGAAATCCATGAGAGATGCATTTGTCAATGATTTCCATGAATCAAACATCAAGATATGTATAAACACTTCATGCATTTATAAAATGTTTTGACATAGCCTATCATCACTACTTGTATGAGATAATATCATTAGTGCTTGTAGCACTCAAAAGTTAAGAATCTGATATTGCATCATGTATGATTAAAACTTCTCAATATTCAATAGAGATCATAATCATCAAAATAAACATGATATTGCATCATTATATGATAACATGCTCATCATTTAAAGAGATCACAGCATCATAGAACTTTTCAGCATCAAAGCATAAAATTCCAACATCAAAGTAAACATTTTATTGAAGCATACAACCTTATCATCATATAAAATTATCAGCACAGAATTTAAGTGAGTGATCGGACAAATTCATGCATTCGGACAAATTAACATTCCTAATTCTCTTCTAATAAAATCAAATTGTTCTTCACTTAAGGGCTTTGTAAAAATATCGGCTAATTAATTTTTTATATTAATAAACACTAAGATTACATCATGATTGTTAATATGATCTCGTATAAAGTGATGCCTAATATCAATATGATTAGTTTTAAAATGTTGAGTGAGATTTTTTGTTAAACATATTACACTTGTGTTATCACATTTTATGGGAACGTTTTTAAGATGAATCTTATAATCTTCTAAAGTATTTTTCACCCACACAACTGTTGAATCTCGGATTTTGATGATGAAGTCAATTGTCATTTGTTGTCTAATCTATGTGTTGAGATAAGTGTGTAGGATTAACTACGATGAAAGTTAGACATGCAGCAGGAGTTGCGTCGGAGTCAAGACAATGATCACGTTGGGAGTTCGAGAGTTCAACGGAAGTTTGGACAGTCGTCGGAGGTTCTACGGGAACAAATCAGAGAAGTCCATAAGCTTGCCAAAAGAAGCTCGTCGGAACTCGCCAAGTGGATCGTCGCAAGTCCAGGAGTTTGCCGGAAGTCCGTAGGAGCATCACCGAGGGTTCATCGGATGATCGACGGAAGTTCGCCGGAAACTCACCGGAAGAAGCGATTGACGCACCAGAGCAAGCTGCAGAAATTATCTTAGGAATTATCGTAGTTAGCACAATGATTAAGTTGGAAATGGGAGGTGATCCCATTAACTTAATATTGGGGCAATTGGGCCCCTAAATAAACCCAAATTGGGCCGAATGGATCAACCCATTCGGACCCTGATTGCTGTGGGAGGTGCAACCGCCCAAGCCAGGAGGTGGCACCGCCTGGGCTAAGTCTCCCAGGGAGATTGGGCGGTGCAACCGCCCCAGCCAGGAGGTGGCACCGCTTGGGTTCAGTCTCCGAGCGAGACTGGGCGGTGCAACCTCCCCTGACAGGAGGTGGCACCGCTTGAGCTCGGTCTTCGAGCTCTGCCAGGCGGTGCAACCGCCTTAGTCAGGAGGTGCAACCGCCTGAGCTCGGTCTTCGAGCTCTAACAAGAGGTGCAACAACCCCTGACAAGAGGTAGCACCGCCCAGAGGCTCAGTCTTCGAGCTCTGCCAAGCGGTGCAACCGCCCCAGTCAGGAGGTGCAACCGCCTGATCCCGGAATTCCGGGAATTGACAGTTTTGAGCTCCAAATTTTAACTGGGTTGGGGCCTATAAATACCCCACCCATTCTCCCTCTGTTCTTCCAAGTTCTGAGTTGTAAAGAGAGGAGAGAAAATTCTGTAAGGGTTGTCTCCTAAGCCCGTCAAAAGGAGTGAAACTGTAAAAGGGTGGTTGGCCTTCGCCTATTGAAGGAAGGCCTCTAGTTGACGTCGGTGACCTCGTCGGTGGAGGAAGCCAAAAGTGGAGTAGGTCAAGATTGACCGAACCACTCTAAATCTCGGTTTGCATTTACTTTGAGCATATTATCTTTACTGCAAACCTCCTCTATAGCTTACTGCTTTCTGTGCATATACGATCCGGTTTCAAGCGTTGCACTTTCCGAATCAGCATTTAGACGTAAAACTATTTTTTCGTACGATCATCATATTTCAGTTTGCGTTTACGTCTTGATTTCAATCATAACTGCAAACTGCCTTTATGTCCTTACTTAAACTGCATCTAGCCTAATCAAGTGATTTACAAATCAGCATTTATACGTAAATCAGCTTCTTTGTACGAACGTCGTATTTCAGTTTGCGCTTATATTCTGGTTTTCATCATAACTGCAAACTGCTTTCATAAGATTGATTTTAACGTCATCTCGCTTGATCTTAAGTTAAAGTAATCTTAGAATCAGCTTTCACAACGAAATCGTTTTTATCGTTCGAACGTGTTTTATCGTTGTAAGATTTCCGCTGCACTAATTCATCACCCCCCCCCCCTCTTAGTGCTCTTGATCCTAACAACAACTTGTGCACAACATGCACTAGCTGCGATATACTCGGCTCTAGTTATAGATAGTGCAACCGAATTTTGTTTCTTGGAAGACCAAGAAACAAGTGCGTGTCCTAAAAATTGACATGTTCCGGATGTACTTTTTCTATCTAATCAACATCCTGTTGAATCTCGGATTTTGATTATGAAGTCAATTGTCATTTGTTATATAATCCATATGTTGAGATAAGTGTGCAGGATTAACTACGATAGAAGTAAGACATGTAGTAGGAGTTGCACCGGAGTCAAGACCATGATCACGTTGGGGGTTTGAGAGTTCGACGGAAGTTCGGACGTTCGTCGGAGGTTCTACAGGAACAAATCCAAAAAGTCCAGGAGTTTACCAAAGAAGCTCGTCGGAACTCGCCAAGTGGATCGTCACAAGTCCAAGAGTTTATCGGAAGTCCACCAAAACATCACCGAGGGTTCGTCGGATGTTCGTCGAAAGTTTACCGGAAGCTTACCGGAAGAAGCGATTGACGCACCGGAGCAAGTTGCAGTAAATGTCTTAAGAAATATCGTAGTTAGTATGTAGATTAAGCTAGGAATGGGAGGTGATCCCATTAACTTAATCAGGGGGCAATTGGGCCCTTGATAGACCCAAATTGGGCCGAATGGATCAGCCTATTCAGACCCAGATTTCCTGGTCGGCGGTGCAACTGCACAGGTCAGGCGGTGGTACCGCTTGGGCTCAATCTCCAAGCGAGACTGGGCGGTGGTACCACCCCTATCAGGCAGTGGTACCACCTGGGATCAGTCTCCCAGTGAAACTGGGCGGTGGTACCGCCCCTCTCAAGCGGTGGTACCACTTGAGCTCGGTCTTCGAGAGGTAGTACCACCCAGTTATGGCGGTAGTACCGCCAGGACCCCGAAAATCCGGGAGATGACATTTTTGAGCTCCAAATTTAAACTAGTTTGGGGCCTATATAAACCCCACCCTTTCCTGCATGAAAGGGTACCGAAAATCTAATCTTACTTTGTGATTTTTAGAGCTCAAAAGTGTTGTATAAGCTAAATTTTCTCCTCCCACTTTTCTTCCACGTTTCGATCATTCAAGAGAGGAGTGAAAATTCTATAAGGGTTGTCTCCTAAGCCCATCAAAAGGAGTGAAATTGTAAAAGGGTGGTTGGTCTTCGCCTATTGAAGGAAGGCCTCTAGTGGACGTCGGTGACCTCATCGGAGGAGGAAGCCAAAAGTGGATGTAGGTCAAGATTGACCGAACCACTCTAAAATTACGGTGCTCTCTAATTTGCATTTATTCTTGTTGCTTACCTTACTGCAAACCTCCATATGTGCTTTACTTCCTCATTACTTTTGCTCCACTCCTTTACGAACTCGCTTTCAAGTTAAGTTTCCGAAAATGATTTTATGTCGTAAACGATTTTATCGTACGAACGTCGTTTTAAATCGTCGAAAGTTTTCCGCTGCACTAATTAAACCCCCCCCCCCCCCCCTCCCTCTTAGTGCTCTTAATCCTAACAATTGGTATTAGAGCAAGGTTAACTCTCAATCGGATTAAAACTCAAGAGAGATGGTATATGCCGAAAACCAAGAGGGCCACTCTATTACATGTCCACCCATGTTCAATGGGACGAATTACACCTATTGGAAGACCCAAATGAGGATCTTCCTTATTTTAATGGATTTTGCACTTTGGAATCTTGTCGAAAATGGATTTTCAAAGTCTTCTCTTCCAATGATCGATTGGAATGAATTGGAGAAGAAGACTTTCGCTCCTAATACAAAGGCTATGAATGCCTTATTTTGTGCGCTTGATAAAAATGAGTTCATTCGTGTTTTGGTTTGTGAAATCGCATTTGATATTTGGCATACACTCAAAGTGACTCACGAAGGCACAAGTAGAGTGAAAGAGTCAAAAATCAATCTTTTGATACATTCTTTTGAACTTTTCCGAATGAAACCGAGCGAGACTATTGGCGACATATACACACATTTCATGGATGTCGTCAATGGTCTAAAAGGATTCGTCAAAAGTTTTTTGGATTTTGAGCTCATAAATAAGATTTTAAGATCCCTTCCTAAGAGTTGGGACCCTAAAGTCACTGTTATTCAAGAAGCTAAAGATTTAAACAACTTCCCTCTTGAAGAACTAATCGGGTCATTAATGACCTATAAAATGACTTGTAAGGCTCATGAAGAGCAAGAAGACATCCTTCCAAAGAACAAGAAGGATATGATACTTAGAACTTTAGATGACCACTTGAGAGAAAACTCAAGTGATGAGGACTGTGACGATGACTTGACACTTCTAACAAAGAAATTCAAAAAATTCATTAAAAGAAACAAGTTTAAAAATGACACAAAAAATAAATTTGAACCCAAAAAGGACCAAGTTATTTGCTACGAGTGCAAAAAGCCAAAACACTACAAAAGTGATTATCCCCAAGCCAAGAAGAGAACATTAAAGAAGAAGGCGCTCAAAGCAACGTGGGATGACTCAAGTGCATCCGAAGAAGAGGAGTCCAACACCAAGCAAGTTGCTCATTATACCCTAATGGCCATCGGAGAGGAGGTAACAAATTTAATTAATGCAGATTTATCATTTGATGAATTATTAAATGCCTTCCATGACTTATTTGATGAATGCAAAATAATTAGTAGAAAATATAAATTGTTAAAAAATGAGCATGATAGTCTTATTAGTAATTTTGATAAATTAAAAAATAAATATCATGATAGTTTAGCTCCATGTATAAAATTCATGATATAGAAACTCTCCAAAAAGAGAACTTGCTACTTAAGAATACCTTGAAGAAATTCAAGGATGGTAGTAAGTCTTTGAACATAATCCTTACAAATAGGGGTCACGTTCCTAAAAGAAGTGGAATCGGATTTGTGAGAAGTCCTCACCAAAATCCAACCACCTTCATAAAAGACCCTGTCTTACATGTTCGGCACCAAAGCAAATGCAACTTTTGTTGCAAACATGGACATAAAACGTATCATTGTCCATTCAAGAAAATTAGCCCGAACAAATTGATTTGAGTTCCTAAAGGAACCATGATAAACTCTATGCAACTTAATAAACAATGTAGATCAGTTTTTTAGGCACCCAAAGGTAAATGGGTACCTAAAAATTATCCTTTCTTGTAGAGACATATACCATCACAAGCTAGGAGCAAGAGATGGTACCTTGATAGTGGATGCTCAAGGCATATGACCGGAGATCCATCTCAATTCTCTAAGCTTACTAGCATAGATGAAGGCTATGTCACCTTCGGAGACAACAATAAGGGTAAAATCATTGGCAAAGGAACCATAGGTAACAAATCCAACTTCTTTATTGAAGATGTTTTATTAGTTGATGGTTTAAAATATAACCTCTTGAGTATTAGTCAATTATGTGATAAAGGATATATCGTCAAATTCAAATCTAATGCTTGCATCACTAAAAAACCACACAAAAACATCTATGATTGCATTAAAACAGAATAACGTATACACCATTGACATCAATGATCTTTGCAATGAAATGTGTTTCTCGGTTTTGAATGAGGATGCTTGGCTTTGGCATAGGAGATTAGGTCAGCATGAAAAACTAATCACTCAAATATCATCCAAAGAACTTGTACGAGGAATTCCTCATATCAAGTTCATCAAAGATAATGTGTGTGATGCTTGTCTCAATTAGGAAAATAAATTAAGGGTAGTTTCAAATCTAAGAATCAAATAAGTACCTCTAGGCCCTTACAATTGATCCATATGGACTTGTTCGGACCAATCTTCACATCAAGCCTAAGAGGTAGCAAATATGCCTTCGTTATTATAGATGACTATAGTAGATACACATGGACTTATTTCTTGAAACACAAAAATGAATGCTTTAGATATTTCATCAAGTTTTGTAAACTTGTTCAAAATGAAAAGGGTTTTATGATTTCATCAATTCGAAGTGATCATGGTGGTGAATTTCAAAACCGTGATTTCTAAGAATTTTGTGAATCTAATGGATACAACCACAACTTCTCTACTCCAAGAAATCCTCAACAAAATGGAGTAGTAGAAAGAAAGAATAGAAATTTATAAGAAATGACAAGAACCATGTTGAATGAACATAGCCTACCCAAATATTTTTGGGCCGAAGCCGTAAACACTGAATGCTATATTTGAATAGAGTTCTAGTAAAACCCTTACTCACTAAAACTCCCTATGAGTTGTGGAACAATAAAAACCCTAATGTTTTATATTTTAAATATTTTGGGTATAAATGTTTTATCTTGAATGAAAAAGATGCCTTAGGAAAATTTGATGCTAAATCCGATGAAGAAATTTTTCTTAGTTATTCTTCGATTTCTAAAGCTTTTCATATCTTCAATAAAAGAACTTTAATTATAGAAGAATCCATTCATGTTGTTTTCAATGAGATTTCTAAAATCAAGAAAAATGATTTTGATGATGATGTTAATTTTGATTCTTTGAATTTAAATGAAACCCCTTCTCCAACTAGCAACTTAGATGCATCCACTTCCGAAACATCCTTACCCAACGATTAGAAGTATATAGATGCTCATCCTAAGGAGCTAGTCCTAGGAGACACATCTAAGGGGGTTCAAACACGTTCTTCTCTTAAAAATTTTTGTGCCAACGCCGCTTTTCTCTCCCAAATTGAACCTAAATGTATTGACGAAGCCATGAAAGATGATTCATGGATTATCGTAATGCAAGATGATTTAAATCAATTTGAGAGAAATGAGGTGTGGAAGCTTGTTCCTAGGCCAAATGACCATTTAGTTATTGGTACTAAATAGGTCTTTAGAAATAAGCAAGATAAATATGGTATCGTGGTTAGAAACAAGGCTAGATTAGTGGCCAAAGGTTTCAATCAAGAAGAAGGTATCAATTACGAAGAAAACTTCGCTCCTGTGGCTAGATTAGAAGCCATAAGGATGCTCCTTGCCTATGCTAGTAATAATAATTTTATGTTGTTTCAAATGGATGTAAAAAACACTTTTCTTAATGGCTTTATTTCTAAAGAAGTTTATGTTGAACAACCTCCCGGATTTGAAAATAATAGCCTCCCTAATCATGTATTTAAATTAACTAAAGCTCCCTATAGTTTAAAACAAGCCCCAAGGGCTTGGTATGAGAGACTTAGTACTTTTATTATTCAAAATAATTTTACAAAACGCAAGGTCGATACTACATTATTTATCAAGAATTTTGAAAATAATTTTCTCATTATTCAGATTTATGTTGATGATATTATCTTCAGTTCTATGAATGAATCTCTTTGTGAATCTTTTGCTAAAACCATGAGTCTTGAATTTGAAATGAGTTTAATGAGAGAATTAACCTTTTTCTTAGGCTTACAAATTAAGTAACTAAGCAATGACATATTTATTAGTCAAACTAAATATGCTTTAGATCTACTGAAAAGATTTAATATGGATAGCTCAAAAGCTATTAACACTATGAGCACCTCCACTAAGTTAGAAGTTGATGAAAGTGGAGAAAACTTCGATCAAAAAACTATAGGGGTATGATAGGAAGTTTACTTTACCTCACTGCAACCAGATTAGATATCATGTTCAGTGTAGGACTTTGTGCTAGGTTTCAATCGAACCCTAAGATATCTCATCTCAAAGTAGTTAAAAGAATACTTAGATATCTTAAAGGTACCATAAATCTAGGATTATGGTATCCAAAATCCGAGAATTTTGAGTTAATTGCTTATGCTGATGCGGATTTTGCTAGGTGTAGACTAGATAGAAAAAGCACATCAGGAACATGTCAATTTTTGAGACATCCCCTTGTTTCCTGGTCATCTAAGAAACAAAACTCGGTTGCACTATCAACAACCGAAGCTAAGTATATTGCCGCTAGTGCATGCTGTGCACAAGTTGTGTGGATGAAAAACACCTTAGAAGATTATAAAGTCCATCTTAAAAACATTCTCATTAAATGTGATAACACAAGTGCAATATTTTTAACAAAGAATCACATTCAACACTCAAGAACAAAACATATTGATATTAGACATTACTTTATACGAGATTATATCACTAATCTTGATGTAATCGTAGAGTTCATTGATACTAAGCATCAACTAGCTGATATTTTTACAAAACCTCTAAGTGAAGAACAATTTGATTTCATTAAAAGAGAATTAGGAATGTTAATATATCCGAATGCATGAACTTGTTAAGATTATTTTTCGAACTTTTTTGATTTAATGATCAAATCACTTAATTGCCATGATGATTTTATACAATTACATGCCTTAATTACATGTTGGAAATTATGTGTTTTGGATACAAAAATTTTCATGATAATAAGCATGTTTTATCTTCATTTTTGAATTTGAAAATCTATAGCAAAACCTCGTCCGAATGCATGAAAGTGTTAAATTTCATTTTCGGATCTTCTTAATCCTAACAATCGGATTTTCTCGATACATTATTCTCTTCCGGACTTAATAAACATATGTCATATCGAGTTTTGGATTCATATCATTGATTTTTGACATATGGAATCAACTAGCAAATGCATCTCTCATAGACTTATCATGTGAAAAATATCTTTCGAGAAATGGATTTGACGATTCCTTCTTATATCTTTTGAGAAATAGTTTTATGTGCAAGGATTTGATTCACACACATATCTTGATTCTTGTAAAAATAAAGTGTGCTTTAATATCTTATCAATTTTAACTTCATTCGAGTAAGCTCACAAATGACTTTCCTCCTTCATGCAAAAAGATAATAACAAATAAAGAGGAAGAACCAATGAAAGTCATCTCCATGTCATGTTTTCCTTGAGATGTTTGTATAATTGGTATCCTATCACTCATTATTGAAAAATGATATAAACCTAGTTAAAATTTGCTAATATCGTTCTCCTTTTTGTTGATGACAAAGGGGGAGAAATATATGAATTGATACTATGAGTGTCATATTTGAATGAGAACTATATGAATTGATGCTATGAGTGCCATATTTGAATTTAATGCTATATAAATTGATGCCATGAGTGCCATATTTGAATTTGAATTATGTTAAGATATCAAAAGCTTGCATCGAGATATATGATAAATTGGTGATATAATTGCTATGATTGCCATATTTGCACTATGCTATATTTGCACTATGTTATTGTCATATTTGCATTATGTTAAGATATCTAGAGCATACATCGTAATTCTACAAATTGATATCTTATCATGTGATGAAATGCTATGATTGCTAAACACTTGAAACGTTTGTATTATGTTAAGATATCAAGAACTTATATCACAGTTTTATATGTTGATATCTTATCATATAATGAATTGTTACGATTGCTATCTTTCACCTTTGAAATGTAAAACCCGAAAATGGATGTCAAGCCTTAACATCATTTTCAGATAAATACATCATGATAGGAATCATGATGGGAGTATTGATAAGGTTAAACGATCTTAACTTATCAATATGTCTCTTGAATTCAAAGGCTTTGAATTCAAGAATGACTTATCTCAAGTATGGCATATAGATAGAGGGAGTTAAGGTTAACTCCGTTATCAATTGATTATCATCATCAAAAAGGGGGAGATTATTGAATCTCAAATTTTGATGATGAAGTCAATTGTCATTTGTTATCTAATCCATATGTTGAGATAAGTGTGCAGGATTAACTATGATGGAAGTAAAACATGCAGCAGGAGTTGCACCGGAGTCGAGACCATGATCATGTTAGGGATTCGAGAGTTCGACGAAAGTCCGGACATTCGTCGGAGGTTCTCCGGGAACAAATCCGAGAAGACCATGATCATCGCAAGTCTAGGAGTTTGTCGAAAGTCTGCCGGAGCATCACCGAGGGTTCATCGGATGTTCACTAGAAGTTCGCCGGAAGCTCGTCGGAAGAAGCGATTGACGCACCGGAGCAGGTTGCAGTAAATGTCTTAAGAAATATCATAGTTAGCATGTAGATTAAGCTAGGAATGGGAGGTGATGCCATTAACTTAATCTGGGGGCAATTGGGCCCTTGATAGGCCCAAATTGGGCCGAATGGATCAGCCCATTCGGACCCAGATTTCTTGGTCGTTAGTGCAACTGCCTAGGTCAGGCGATGGTACTGCCTGGGCTCAGTTTCCGAGCGAGATTGGGTGGTGGTACCACCCCTATCAGGTTGTGGTACCGCTTGGGCTCAGTCTCCCAGCGAGACTAGGCGGTGGTACCGACTGAGCTCGGTCTTCTAGAGGTAGTACCGCCTAGTTATGGTGGTAGTACTGTCAGGACCTCGGAAATCCAAGAGATGACATTTTTGAGCTCCAAATTCAAACCAGTTTGGGGCCTATATAAACCCCACCCTTTCCTGCATGAAAGGGTACCAAAAATCCAATCTTACTCTATGATTTTTAGAGCTCAAAAGTGTTGTATAAGCTAAAAGTTCTCCTCCCTCTTTTCTTCCAAGTTTCGATTATTTAAGAGAGGAGTGAAAATTCTGTAAGGGTTGTCTCCTAAGCCCGTCAAAAGGAGTGAAATTGTAAAAGGGTAGTTGGCCTTTGCCTATTGAAGGAAGGCCTCTAGTGGACGTTAGTGACCTCGTCGGAGGAGGAAGCCAAAAGTCGATGTAGGTCAAGATTGACCGAACCACTCTAAAATTGCGGTGCTCTCTGGTTTGCATTTATTCTTGCTACTTACCTTACTGTAAACCTCCATATGTGCTTTACTTCCTCATTGCTTTTGCTGCACTCCTTTACGACCTCGCTTTCAAGTTAAGTTTCCGAAAACGATTTTATGTCAGAAACGATTTCATCGTATGAACATCGTTTTAAATCGTCGAAAGTTTTTCACTACACTAATTCACCCCTCCCCCCCTCTTAGTGCTCTTGATCCTAACACATCCAGCAAAATCCACATCAGCATAAGTAATTAGCTCAAAGTTCTCAGATTTTAGATACCATAATCCTAGATTTGTGGTTTCTTTAAGATATCTAAGTATTCTCTTAACTGCTTTAAGATGAGATATCTTAGGATTAGATTGAAACCTAGCACAAAGTCCACTAAATATGATATCCGGTATAGTGTTAGAACCCTTGCAGATTCTAAACTTGGGGTTGATCTCTTTAGGGGATCGGCCTCCTTGGAACTCTATAGGGGTTCCTCCCTCCAAGTTGCTGCTCAAAGGCTGCAGAAAAGATTAATCTATTGCTTATGAAAAGAGGTGGAATACATGAGTATTTATAGGGCTTCTAAACCCTAACTCCTAATAGGACTCTTACTTAAGACTCCTACTTCTAACCAACTCCTAATAGGACTCCTACTTATAACCAACTCCTAATAGGACTCCTACTCAAGACTCCTACTTATAACCAACTCCTAATAGGACTCCTACTCAAGACTCCTATTCCTTTACAACTCCTTATTCTTCTCTAAGAAATAACCTCCTAACCCTAGCCGGCCACTTCATCTCTTTAATAGGGGTCGGCTTAGGTAGGTTTTACATGAATATCCCTCTCAATTAGGACTCTCCTAGCTAGAGTCCTAACAAACCCGCCCTCTTCAAATCAGCCTTGTCCTCGAGGCTGACGATTCATGAATTTTGGGAATTTGATCTTCAAGTCATCATAGTTCTCCCAAGTGGCATCTTCTGTTAGTAGGTTTGCCCACTGTATTAACAATTCAGTAGTGGATCATCGTCGTCGAGTCACGATCCGTCGATCAATAATAGCACTTGGCTGAGTCTGAAGTTCTCCTTGGGTAGTCATATTTGGTGGGTGGCTTTGGGCTGTCTCCAAGCACCTATTTACAACTTCCGTCTGGTCATCGGTTTGTGGGTGATATGCCATACTCATTTTCAATTTAGTACCCTGCATATGGAATAACTTTGTCCAAAATTTGCTCGTGAAGATGCAAGTAGAATTTATCATAAGCACAATGCGTCCCTTATAGTGTAATTCTTTTGAGTCCCAATTGTAATGAGCTACGGAGCTTGGTGCTTCCTCCAATTTTTTTATAATCTTACTAGTCTCTTAATCTTCCTGCCATTCCATCTTAATATCCTCAAAGAAGTCGCTGGCCGGAAGTGAAATGGCCAAAACTTCAGCTTGCTCGGGTAGCTGCGAAAGTGCATCTGCAAGAACATTCACTTTCCCCTTTTTGTAAGTTATTTCATAATCAAATCCAAGAAGTTTTGTTACCCAGTTTTGCTGCTCAGGGGATGATATCTTTCGCTCCAAAAAGTACTTGAGAATTTTATGGTCGGTTTTAATTTGAAATCGTCGACCAATCAAGTAGGGTCTCCACCTCGTTGCTGCGCGCACAATGGCGAGCATCTCCTTATCATATGTTGACTTATTTTGATGGGAGGGAGATAATGCATTGCTAGTGTATGCGAGTGGTCGACCATCTTGCATGAGAATGGCTCCAATTCCGACTCCAGATGTGTCGACCTCAATAATGAAGGGTCGGTTGAAATCTAGTAGTGTTAGCACCGGCGTCGTCGTCATGACTGCCTTAAGTTTGTCGAAGGCAGCAGAGGCTCTATCCGACCATTGGAAGACATCTTTTTTCAGTAAGGAAGTAAGTGGTGCACTGATCTCTCCATAGTTTTTCACGAACTTGCAGTAGTAGCCTGTTAAACCCAGAAAGCCATGTAGCAATTTTATGTTCCTTGGGGTCAGCCAGTTTTGCATTGCTCCAATTTTAAAGGGGTCTACTGCCACACCTTCCTCTGATATGATATGCCCAAGATATTCCACCTTCTTTTGAAGAAAGCAAAAATTCATAGTGGTTGTTGTATGTTCAAAAGGTGGTTTTCGGTATGTCTTCTTCGTATACTCGTATTTGATGATACCCGGATCGAAGGTCCAGCTTTGTGAATATTTGTGCTCCCTTTCATCTAGCAACTCATCTACTACTAGAATAGGGTATTTATCCTTGATGGTTATGCCATTGAGAGCTCGGTAATCAACATATAATCGCCATATTTCATCCTTCTTTCGTATGAGGAGCATCGGTGAAGAGTAGGGGCTGCAACATGGTCGAATAACTCCTGTTTTGAGCATCTCTTTAACAATCCTTTCTATTTCATCCTTTTGGAGATGTGGATACTGATATGGCTGAGCATTTGCTGGAGATTTGCTTGGAAGAATCGTTATACAATGATCATGCCGACGGGTAAGAGGTAGGTTGCGCAGTTCGTCAAATATATCTAAAAATTCAGCAAGCAAAGGAAGTAGATTTGGATCTTCAAATTTTGTTGGCTCTCCCTTAGTTTGCTGCTCAAGTTGTACCAAAAAGCCGCTGCATGCTTTATGCAAAACCTTCTCCATTTGTTGTGTGCAAATCGTTGTTACGTCGCCCCCATGTTTCCCGTTCAGTATCACTTGTTTCTCCTTACTATAAAATTTCATAATTAGTTGCATAAAATTCCAAGAAATATCACCTAATGTCATCAACCATTTAATTCTGAGTATGGCCTCATGATCATCAAGAGGGAGGAGGAAGAAATCTGCAATTATCTCTTGGTCTTGCAACAACAGTTTCACCTTCGGGCACCTATGATCACACTTCAAAATCCGTCCGTTGGCGACCTTAACGACAAACCTGCTGCAATTCTCAATAGGTAAGTTCATATAGACAGCAACCTTACTATTTAGGAAGTTATTAGTGCTGCCCGTGTCGATGAGAACAGTGATCGGTTATTGTTTGAGAAGGCCTCCAACTTTCATCGTTTGTGGGATTGAGTAGCCAACTAGTGTATGTACCGTAACTTTGGTCGGTTGTGGCTCTTCTTCTACATCTTCTTCTTCATGTTTAAGGCTCTCTTTTGGATGTTCAATGACCTCTTCTTCTATCGGTTCAATCATAAGAAGTCCCCCTTTACTACATCGATGCTCACGGCTCCACGGCTCGTCATAATGCCAACATAACCCCTTCGCATATCGCTCCCGAAGCTCTTCTCTTGTTAACCTCTTTGGTGTAGGGACTTGGTCGGCAATAGGGGGGGCTAAGGGCTTCAATATTACTGGTTGAGGAGCGACCCTAGTCCTCCGAGCTTCATGGTTCAATTGCTCCTCTTGATGTCGTGCGAAAGAGATGGCTGCCATAAGCGTATACGGTTGTCGTGCTTTAACTTCTCCTCGGATCTCCGACTTCAAGCCCTCAATGAAGGTTCTCAATAGCTATTTTTGAGACCAATCATGAGTTTGATTAGATAACCTTTCAAACCTGGTTTGGTACTCCTGAATGGTAGAGGTTTGTCGGATCTTTGCTAGTTGTCCGTCGATATTCTCGTAATCGGTTGGTCTAAAGCGAATCAGCAGTCCTTCTTTGAATTGTCGCCATGAAAGGACTCAATAAGTATGTTCAAACCAGTCAAACCACTGTATAGCATCCCCTTCAAGATATATAGCTGCAATTTTCACCATAGATGCATCCGCGATTTTATGGTACCGAAAATATCGCTCCGCGCGCGAGATCCAACCAATTGGGTCTCCTTCTTCCCATCTAGGGAAGTCCACTCTCATGTATGGATAGTTGGGGTTGGTCATAGAGCTTCCCCTCTCTTGGAAGTCATATCTTTGGGCTTGGTGTGATTGGGCAAAGCTCTCTCCTTAATATGATTTCTTCGGGCTTAGTGGTCGGCCCAATCTGAGTTCGGTAAAGAGCGTCCGAATCTTATCCTCCATTCGCGCCTCCAAGGCTTCGAATTTAGCATTGATTGCCTCCTTAGATGCCATAGTATATGCCTCCAAATCTATGATGTTAAGATCTCTCTTTTCTTGTTAGGTTAAAGGCATGTATAGGTTGAGAGAAGTGGTGGTCGAAAGGGTTGGTGGATCGATGGATGTAGGCTACGATTTAGACTTGTTTTGTGGCAGTTTTGGGTGCAGTTTGAGGGTGTGGTTTAGTGGAGTTTTAGGGCTGTGGATGAAAGTTTTGGATCTGTGGTAGATGGCAGTAAAGGTTTGATAGAAATCAGTGGAAGTTGCAGCAAGTATGTGCTGTCTTGTAAGAGTAGAATTGTCGTCGAAGAAACAATGGTTTCTCGATGTAATTTCTACCAAAAACTTAAGAGAATTGAGGAGGGAATTGATAGCAAAATCACAGATTATATGACAGCAAGGATGTCTAATTTAATCAAGAGAATTTCAGCAGTATAACAGTAATAAAATTGGTACAAGTTGCGATAGCAGAATTGTCGTCGAAAAATTTCAGCGGGTTACGATGAAAATTTGCAGCAACACAAAATTAGTTTTAGAGATGAATTCCTTAATATATCAATCTTAGATGGAATCCAAGATGATCTATGAAGTGTATAAGAAATTTCATTCAAAAAAGATTGCAAATAGATGGGTTAAGGCAACAATATGCCGCTGAAATTTTCTATAGCACAGATTTTTAAGTATAGCAGATTGGACGTAAAAGATCAGTGGTTTATATTGAGAATTTTTTGATGAAACCAAAGGGAAATCTACTGTTAGGAAGTGTCAAAGCTATCATAAAAATTTCGTAGAGATTTGGATAGAAACAATGTAGTATCAAGATCAAACAAACAGTGCTATGCGGCTGAAATTTTACAGTGCAGATTTTCAAGTATAGCAGATTTGACGTAAAAGATCAATGGTTTATATTGATAATTTTTTGAAAAAACCAAAGGGAAATCTGCTGTTAGGAAGTGTCAAAGATGTCATAAAAATTTCATAGAAATTTGGATAGAAAAAGCACAGTAGCAAGATCAAACAGATGGTACTATGCGGCTGGAATTCTGCAATGTATCTTTCGTCGTAGAGATGAAAACTTTGTGACGAAAGGTTTATGCAGCAATATAGGAACAATTTTTTTTTTTTTTAGATTTTCGAATAAGGATAACTAAATTGCAGCAGCAGTAAGGTAGGAAACCAGAACCTGTTGCAATTCACGGGGAGATCAAAGGGTGATCCGCGGTGGTGGAGATGATGGCGGAATTCGGCGACGATCTTTTAAGCAATTGTGAGAATTGCTTTGGGCGGTTGTGGAGGGCTGATGGATGGCAGTGGAAGGGCAGCGAGATGCCGAAAACGCTGCTCTGATACCAGGTGTTAGAACCCTTGCAGATTCTAAACTTGGGGTTAATCTCTTTAGGGGATCGGCCTCCTTGGAACTCTATAGGGGTTCCTCCCTCCAAGTTGCTGCTCAAAGGCTGCAGAAAAGATTAATCTATTGCTTATGAAAAGAGGTGGAATACATGAGTATTTATAGGGCTTCTAAACCCTAACTCCTAATAGGACTCTTACTTAAGACTCCTACTTCTAACCAACTCCTAATAGGACTCCTACTCAAGACTCCTACTTATAACCAACTCCTAATAGGACTCCTACTCAAGACTCCTATTCCTTTACAACTCCTTATTCTTCTCTAAGAAATAACCTCCTAACCCTAGCCGGCCACTTCATCTCTTTAATAGGGGTCGGCTTAGGTAGGTTTTACATGAATGTCCCTCTCAATTAGGACTCTCCTAGCTAGAGTCCTAACATATAGTTGCGGTGAGGTAAAGTAAACTTCCTATCATACCCCTATAAGCTTTTTAATCAAAACTTTCTCCACTTTCATCAATTTCTAACTTAGTGGAGATGCTCATAAGAGTGTTGATAGCCTTTGAGCTATCCATATTAAACCCTTTTAGTAAATCTAAAGTATATTTTGTTTGACTAAGAAAGATACCATTACTTAGTTGTTTGATTTGTTAGCCTAAAAGGTTAAATCCCCCATTAAAGTCATTTCAAATTCAAAACTCATACTTTTAGCAAATGACTTACATAGAGATTCATTTGTAGAACAGAAAATAATATCATCAACATAAATTTGAATAATAAGAAAATTATTTTTAAAATTTTTGATAAACAATGTAGTATCGATCTTGCCTTTAGAAAAATTATTTTCGATAAGAAATGAGCTAAGTCTTTCATACCAAGCCCTTGGGGCTTGTTTCAATCCATAGAGAGCTTTAGTAAATTTAAACACATGATTAGGGAGATTATTATTCTCAAATCTGGGAGGTTGTTCAATATAAACTTCTTCGAAAATAAAGTCATTAAGAAAAGTACTTTTAACATCCATTTGAAATAACTTAAAATTATTACTACAAGCATAGGCAAGTAGTATCCTTATGACTTCTAATCGTGTTATAGGAGCGAAGGTCTTTTCATAATCGATCCCTTCTTCTTGGTTGAAACCATTGGCCACTAAACTAGTCTTGTTTCTAACTATGATACCAAATCCATCTTGCTTGTTTCTAAAGACCCATTTAGTACCAATAACGAAATGGTCATTTGGCCTAGGAACAAGCTTTCACACCTCATTTCTCTCAAATTGATTTAACTCATCTTGCATTGCGATGACCCATGAATCATCTTTCAAGGCCTCGTCAATACATTTAGGTTCAATTTGGGAGAGAAAAGCGACGTTTGCACAAAAATTCTTAAGAGAGGAATGTGTTTGAACCCCTTTAGATGTTTCTCCTATGATTAGCTCCTTAGGATGAGTATCTACATTATTTCAATCCTTGGGTAAGGATGTTTCAGAAGTAGATGCATCCAAGTTACTAGATGGAGAACGGGTTTCATTTAAATTCAAAGCATCAAAATTAACATCATCATCAAAATCATTTTTCTTAACTTTAGAAACTTTATTAAAAATAACATGAATAGATTCTTCTATAATCAAAGTTCTTTTATTAAAGATACGAAATGCTTTAGAAATAGAAGAATAGCCAAAAAAAATTCCTTCATCGGATTTAGCATCAAATTTTCCTAAGGCATCTTTTTTATTCAAGATAAAACACTTACACCCAAAAACTTTAAAATATGAAACATTGGGTTTTTTATTATTCCAAAACTCATAAGGAGTTTTGGTGAGTAAGGGTCTTACTAGAACTTATTCATGACATAGCATGTCGTGTTTACGGCTTCGGCCCAAAAATATTTGAGTAGGTTATGTTCATTCAACATGGTTCTTACCATTTCTTATAAGTTTCTATTCTTTCTTTCTACTACTCCATTTTGTTGAGGATTTCTCGGAGTAGAGAAGTTGTGGTTGTATCTATTAGATTCACAAAATTCTTGAAAATCATGGTTTTGAAATTCACCACCGTGATCACTTCGAATTGACGAAATCATAAAACCCTTTTCATTTTGAACAAGTTTACAAAACTTAGAGAAATACCTAAAGCATTCACTTTTGTGTGCTAAAAAATAAGTTTATGTGTATCTACTATAATCATCCACGATGACAAATGCGTATTTACTATCTCCTAGGCTTAATGTAGAAATTGGTCCGAACAAGTCCATATGGATCAATTGCAAAGGTCTAGAGGTGCTTATTTGGTTCTTAGGTTTGAAGCTACTTTTTATTTGTTTTCCTATTTGACATGCATCACACACATTATCTTTGACGAACTTGATATAAGGAATTCCTCTTACAAGTTCTTTAGATGAAAATTGAGTGATTAATTTCATGCTAGCATGACCTAATCTCCTATGTCAAAGCCAAGCATCATCATTCAAAACCGAAAAATACATTTCATTGCAAAGATCATTAATGTCAATAGTGTATATGTTATTTTGTTTTAGTATAATCATAGATGTGTTTTTATATAGTTTGTCAATAATGCAGGCATTAGATTCAAATTTAATGATATATCTTTTATCACATAATTGACTAATGCTCAAAAGGTTATGCTTTAAGTCATCAACTAACAACACATCTTCAATAGAAAAGGTGGATTTGTTACCTATGGTTCCTTTGCTAATGATTTTGCCCTTGTTGTTGTCTTCGAATGTGACATATCCTTCATCTATGCTAGTGAGCTTAGAGAATTGAGATGGATCTCCGGTCATATGCCTTGAGCATCCACTATCAAGGTACCATCTCTTGCTCCTAGCTTGTGATAGTGCATTTTTCTACAAAAAGAGATGATTTTTAGGTACCCATTTGACCTTGGGTGCCTCAAAAATCGATCTACATAGCTTATCATGTTGCATTGAGTCATTTGAGGTTCTTTTAGGAACTCAAATCAATTTATGTAGACTACATTTCTTAAATGGATAATGATAAGCTACATGCCCAAATTTGCTACAAAAGTTACATTTCCTTCGGGGTGAAACATGCAAAGTAGGGCCTCATTGGATTTTGGTGAGAGCTACTCGCAAATCCGATTCCATCTTTTCTATGAACGTAACCCTTATTGGCAAGGATGATATTCCAGGACTTGCTACCAACCTCAAATTTCTTCAAAGTTTCTTTGAGTAGTAAGTTTTTCTTTTGAAGTATTTCTATTTCATGCTATTTTGTGCAGGAAGCTAAGCTATTTTCATGCTCAATCTTTACTCTATCAAAGTCGCTAATAAGAGAAGCACGTTTATTTTTCAAAGAGTTATACTTTTTACTCAAGATTCTACATTCATCAAACAATTCATAAAAAGCACTTGAAAGCTCATCGAAAGTTAAATTTGTGTCTAATGAACTTGTTACCTCATCTCCAATAGCTATTAGCGCATAATGAGCAACTTGCTCGGTGTTGGTTGGCTCCTCTTCTTCGGAAACACTTCAGTCATCCCATGTAGCTTTGAGAGCCTTCTTCTTTGGTTGCTTCCTCTTTGCTTAGGGACATTCACTCTTGAGGTGTCCCGGTTGTTGAATCTCGTATTTTGATGATGAAACCACTTGATATATGTTTATGATTTAATCTGTATTTTGAGTAACGCAGGATACTTCGATCAGGATGAGACAATTAAAGCAGGAAAATCATGTTGTGCTGGAGGAACATGTCAGAAGATTGGACGTCGGTCCGGTGGATCGGTCGACGTATCGACGGAAGGCTTCGGGCCGTGGACTCGGGCATCGTACCAAGAAGAGCGGGTATTGTGCCAAGGATATCGGAGTTGCGGAGTCAACTAGCCGATTGGGCAATAGGCTGCAGGAGACGACGATGCGCCGAAGAATCAGACGAAGCGTCGAGGGACCAATGACATGCCGGACAACTTGGTTAATTGCTTAGGATTAATTGTCTCGATCGAAGTGTTTGTTTTCAGTGTGCAGGATTAACTACGATGGAAGAAAGACATGCAGCAGGAGTTGCGCCGGAGTCAAGACTATGATTACGTTGGGAGTTCGAGAGTTTGACGGAAGTTCGGACGGTCATCGGAGGTTTTGCGGGAACAAATCCGAGAAGTCCAGAAGCTTGCCAAAGAAGCTCGTCGGAACTCACCAAGATCAAATCGTGAAGTCTAGGAGCTTGCCGGGAGTCTGCAGAATGGTTTTCGAGAGTTTATCGGAAGACCGCCAGAAGTTCACCGGAAGCACGCCGGAAGAAGTCTTGACTTGCGGACTTTGTAATAGCTTAAGAAATGTCTTTAAATTCATAGTTAGCATGTTAATTAGGGTTAGGATTAAGTGTTAATCTTATAACCCTATTAGGGGCCAATTGGGCCCGAATTCGGACAGGTTTGGGCCAAGTTTGGAGCCCAACCAGTGATCTGAAATAGTGCCAAGAGGTGCAACCGCCTAGGCTAGGAGGTAGCACCGCCTGGGCTAAGTCTCCCAGCGAGACTGGGCGGTGCAACCGCCCCAGCCAGGAGGTGGCACCGCTTGGGCTCAGTCTCCAAGCGAGACTGGGCGGTGCAACCTCTCCTGACAGGAGGTGGCACTGCTTGAGCTCAGTCTTTGAGCTCTGCCAGGCGGTGCAACCGCTCCAGTCAGGAGGTGCAACCGCCTGAACTCGGTCTTCGAGCTCTGGCAGAGAGGTGCAACCGCCCCTGACAGAGGTGGCACCGCCCAGAGGCTTAGTCTTCGAGCTCTGCCAAGCGGTGCAACCGCTCCAGTCAGGAGGTGCAACCGCCTGATCCCGGAATTCCGAGAATTGACAGTTTTGAGCTCCAAATTTGAACTGGGTTGGGGCCTATAAATACCCCACCCATTCAGCACAGAAAGCACACAGACTTACACTCGAAATCTTAATCTTTTTCTGTGATTCTTAGAGCTCAAAATTGTTGTAAAGGCCAAAAGTTCTTCTCCCTCTTTTCTTCCAAGTTCTGAGTTGTAAAGAGAGGAGAGAAAATTTCTGTAAGGGTTGTCTCCTAAGCCCGTCAAAAGGAGTGAAACTGTAAAAGGGTGGTTGGCCTTCGCCTATTGAAAGAAGGCCTCTAGTTGACGTCGGTGACCTCGTCGGTGGAGGAAGCCAAAAGTGGAGTAGGTCAAGATTGATCGAACCACTCTAAATCTCGGTTTGCATTTACTTTGAGCATATTATCTTTACTGCAAACCTCCTCTGAAGCTTACTGCCTTCTGCGCTTTTACGATCGGGTTTCAAGCCTTTTACTTTCCGAATCAGCGTTTAGACGTAAATCTGCTTTTTCGTATGATCATCATATTGCAGATTGTGTTTATGTTTTGAGCTTTACCATAACTACAAACTGCCTTTATACTCTTGCTTAGATTGCGTCTTGCCTAATCAAGTGATTTACGAATCAGCATTTAGACGTAAATCAGTTTCTTCGTACGAACGTCGGATTTCAGTTTGCGCCTATATTCTGGTTTTCATCATAGCTGTAAACTGCCTGCATATATTGACTTTAATCTTGCTTAGAATCGACTTTCACACAGAAATTGTTTTTATTGTTCGAACGCAGCTTTCAATTTTAATCACAGAAAGTTTTCCGCTGCATTAATTCACCCCCCACCTCTTAGTGCTCTCGATCCTAACAATTGGTATCAGAGCCCGGTATTTCTCATTTTGGATTTACACCCGAGAGAAATGGCTCTTCAAGAGGCCTTATCGGTTGTTCGTCCACCGTTGTTTAACAGATTGGACTACACTTATTGGAAAACTCGAATGAGAGTTTTCTTGATTTCTATGAATCTGGATTTATGGAATATCATTGAAAACGGTTTTCAACTTCCCTCTAAACCAATGAACAAATGGTCGGATTTGGAGAAGAAGTATTTTTCTTTAAACGCAAAGGCTATGAATGCCTTATTTTGCGCTTTGGACAAAAATGAGTTCAATCGGATTTCTTCGTGCGAAACAGCTTTTGACTTTTGGCGAACACTTGAAATCACGCACGAGGGAACTAGTAGAGTCAAAGACTCGAAAGTTAACATTTTATTGCATGGTTTTGAGCTTTTTCGAATGCAACCAAGCGAGACTATAGGCGACATGTACACCCGTTTTACGGATGTCGTCAATAGTTTAAGAGCTCTTGGCAAATGTTTTTTGAATTCTGAACTTGTGAACAAGATTTTGCGTTCTCTTTCTAAGAAGTGGGATTCAAAAGTAACGGCTTTACAAGAAACAAAAGATTTCAATATTTTTCCACTTGAAGAACTAATTGGTTCATTGATCACATATGAAATGACGTGCAATGCACGTGAAGAACTTGAGAACCACCTTCCAAAGAACAGGAAGGATTTGGGACATAGAACATTTGAAGACCACTCGAGGATAAGCTCAAGTGATGGTGAACTTAAACTACAAATGAAACAAAAATTAAAAAGTAAAAAGAACGGAACTACTTGCTTTGAATGCAAGAAGAAGAACAAAAATTGGGATGAATCGAGCTCCTCCAAAGACGAGGAGAAAATCAACAAAGGCGAGGTGGCAAACTACGCCTTTACGCCTTTCGACGCTGAGGTAATCAAAATGCCTTTAATTTACTTTGAAATTACATGATGCTTTTCATAAAGCATTTTTCTTTTTTATTTAATTTTCTTGAAAATTACATGTTTAATAATTTTATAATGAAAATACAAACAATTAGGAATCATGCTTATCATTCTAGTAATTATGAAAATAATCATGAAAATTGCATGTTTATGTTAAACAAAATGATTTTGATTAAAAATACCTTATGAAATCATGCTATATGTGGTTGAGAAGTAATAATGTGTATCATGTTGATTTCCATTGTTATTTCTCGATTTTGAGTATATGAAATCATGTTTAATTTGAAGTTATGATTAATGAGTATATATTTTTGAAATTATGTATGATGATTCTTGATATTTATGGATTATCGATTTTCATGATAATAACAGTGGCTTTAAAAAAAAATTGATGCATGTTTTCATAAATGAAAAGGCATGCTAACATGAAATCGACCACTTAAAATGAAACACTTAAAAAGGGGAAAAATATATTATCAATGAAATCATGAATCTATTTATGTTATAAATTTTGTGAGCCATAAAAATGATTTTGATGATTTAAATTTGAAATGAGTTTTATCAAAATCATGATCTTGATTTATCAAATTGAATGAATTGAAAATGAATGATGATTTTTCTCTTGAATGATTGTGACTTGTATTCCTTGTATTCATGATATGATTTTTATACAATTCTTTGTATTCATGAAATATTTATCTCATCACCCAATTATTTCTTTTCAATATTCCTCAAGTGATGATATCAATGCATGAGATATTCATGAATTTATTTTGATGTATGCAAATGAAAAGTTTCGATCATGCATGGTAGGATGCAATGTGACAAATTAATACCATGATGATTTGAAATATTTATGATTTGGAATGATGCATATGCTTTTTATTATGATAATGTATGATGTGTATCATGAATGCTTAAAAAAATTAAATAAATAAATGTTTATATCATGTTAGATGGTTTTACATATTATGCATGATAAGCTATAGTGATGAGTGAAACAATGATTGAAATAATAAGAATGATGATTTGGAATCATGCATATAATAATGAGTTTATATGTTTTGAAAATGTGCATGTTTTAATTTGAAAATATAATGATGCACAAATGAGATTGATACTAACCTTTGTCATGATTTAAAAATTGATGTAAAGGGTTTTTCCCTTCTTTTTGACAATGACAAAAGGGGAGATAGCTAGCTTGCACAATTCAAGAAGAAAGCAAAAATTGCACTTCTCAAAAGAGAAGAAATTGCTATCTTGAACATCACCAAGAAGTGCTATCTTGCAAATCTCAAGACACACAAATGCAATCATGCAAAATTTGTAATTTTGCACATCATTAAAATTTATGATGCTTTGGTGATTATGCATGTTCTAAAATGTTATAAAATTCACTAGCTTGCATGATGTAGAACTTAGCTATATTGAACATCACCAAGGAATGCTATCTTGCCTATCTCAAGAAGCAAAAAGTTAACTTGCACATCTAGCAAAACTTATATTTCAAGAAGCAAGAGTTGCTTTCTTGAACATCTCAAAATTGCTAGCTTGCGGGCCTTAAAATGTAGAAATTTTTTGCTAGCTTGTATATGGTAAACTTGCTATCATACTACCATGATGATGAGCATGCCTTATCTTCATGATTATATTTGAAAAACTATGGCAAAAATATGTCCGAATGATTAAACATGTTAAAATTATTTTTCGGACTTTTTTGATTGAATGATCAAATCACTTGATTGCCATAATGATTTTACACAATTACTTGCCATGATTACATGTTGGAAATTATGTGCTTGAATACAAAAATTTCCATGATAATAAGCATGTTTTACCTTCATGATTGTAATTGAATATCTCTAGTAAAACCCTGTCCGAATGTATGAAAGTGTCAAATTTCATTTTCGGATTTTCTTGATCCTAACAATTGGATTTTCTTGATACATTATCCTCTTCCGAACTTAACAAGCATATGTCATATCAAGTTTAATTCACATCGTTGATTTTTGACATATGGAATCATCTAGCAAATGCACTTATCATGTGAAAAATATTTTTCGAGAAACATATTTGATGATTCCCTCTTATAAAAGGAAGATATTTTTACATACAAGGATTTGACTCACTTACATATCTTAATCCTTGCAAAAATGAAGTGTGCTTTAATATCTTATCGATTTGAACTTCATATATGGCTTTCCTCCTTCATATAAAAAGATAACAAATAAAAAGGAAGAAGCAATAAAAGCTATCTCCATGTCATGTTTTCCTCGAGATGTTTGCATAATTGGTATCCTATCACTCACTGTTGGAAAATGACACTTATGGCATCGCACTTATATTTAAAATTTGCTTATATCGTTCTCCTTGTTGTTGATGACAAAGGGGGAGAAATATATAAATTGATACTATGAGTGCCATATTTGAAGAATATGAATAGATGTTATGAATGCCATATTATGATGAGATATCAAAAGCAGCATTCATATGAATAGGTGCTATGAATGTCATATCATGTTAAGATATCAAGAACTTAAATCATAATTTTACATGTTGATATCTTACCATTTGATGATAGCAAACTTGCATGATGATAACAATAGATATTATGTTTTTCATGCAATGAGTTAAACTTATATCACAAACACTTGATTGTGGTACTTCTCCTTTTTGTTGATGACAAAGGGGGAGAAGTATGTTGATGACATGACATGTTATGCATAAGTTTATGATGACATGTTGCTTGGATTTTTGAATCCAAGAGTTTCTATCAATATGACATATTGATAGGGGGAGTTTGTTTAAACTCTGAGAGTTAAGGTTAACTCCGATTATGATGACATGTTGCTTAGATTTTTGAATCTAAGAGTTTCTATCAATGTGGCATATTGATAGGGGGAGTTTGTTTAAACTTCGGGAGTTAAGGTTAACTCCGTCATAAGGTGGTTGTCATCATTAAAAAGGGGGAGATTGTTGAATCTCGTATTTTGATGATGAAACCACTTGATATATATTTATGATTTAATCTGCGTTTTGAGTAACGCAGGATACTTCGATCAGGATGAGACAAATAAAGCAGGAAAATCATGTTGTGCTGGAGGAACATGTTAGAAGATTGGACGTCGGTCCGTTGGATCGGTCGACGTATCGACGAAAGGCTTCGGGTCGTGGACTCGGGCATCGTACCAAGAAGAGCGGGTATTGTGCCAAGGATATCGGAGTTGCGGAGTCAACTAGCCGATTGGGCAATAGGTTGCAGGAGAGAACGATGCGCCGAAGAATCGGACGAAGCGTCGAGGGACCAATGACATGCCGGACAACTTGGTTAATTGCTTAGGATTAATTGTCTCGATCGAAGTGTTTGTTTTCAGTGTGCAGGATTAACTACGATGGAAGAAAGACATGCAGCAGGAGTTGCGCCGGAGTCAAGACTATGATCACGTTGGGAGTTCGAGAGTTTGACGGAAGTTCGGACGGTCGTCGGAGGTTTTGCGGGAACAAATCCGAGAAGTCCAGAAGCTTGCCAAAGAAGCTCGTCGGAACTCACCAAGATCAAATCGTGAAGTCTAGGAGCTTGCCAGGAGTCTATAGAATGGTTTCCGAGAGTTTATCGGAAGACCGCCGGAAGTTCACCGGAAGCTCGCCGGAAGAAGTCTTGACTTGCGGACTTTGTAATAGCTTAAGAAATGTCTTTAAATTCATAGTTAGCATGTTAATTAGGGTTAGGATTAAGTGTTAATCTTATAACCCTGTTAGGGGCCAATTGGGCCCGAATTCGGACAGGTTTGGGCCAAGTTTGGAGCCCAACCAGTGATCTGAAATAGTGCCAAGAGGTGCAACCGCATAGGCTAGGAGGTAGCACCGCCTGGGCTAAGTCTCCCAGCGAGACTGGGCGGTGTAACCGCCCTAGCTAGGAGGTGGCACCACCTGGGCTCAGTCTCCAAGTGAGACTGGGCGGTGCAACCTCTCCTGACAGGAGGTGGCACCGCCTGAGCTCAGTCTTCGAGCTTTGCCAGGCGGTGCAACCGCTCCAGTCAGGAGGTGCAACCTCCTGAACTCGGTCTTCGAGCTCTGGCAGAGTGGTGCAACCGCCCCTAACAGAGGTGGCACTGCCCAGAGGCTCAGTCTTCGAGCTCTGCCAAGCGGTGCAACCGCTCCAATCAGGAGGTGCAACCGCCTGATCCCGGAATTCCGGGAATTGACAGTTTTGAGCTCCAAATTTGAACTGGGTTGGGGCCTATAAATACCCCACCCATTCAGCACAGAAAGCACACAGACTTACACTCGAAATCTTGATCTTTTTCTGTGATTCTTAGAGCTCAAAATTGTTGTAAAGGCCAAAAGTTCTTCTCCCTCTTGTCTTCCAAGTTCTGAGTTGTAAAGAGAAGAGAGAATTTCTGTAAGGGTTATCTCCTAAGCCCGTCAAAAGGAGTGAAACTGTAAAAGGGTGGTTGGTCTTCGCCTATTAAAGGAAGGCCTCTAGTTGACGTCGGTGACCTCGTCGGTGGAGGAAGCCAAAAGTGGAGTAGGTCAAGATTGACCGAACCACTCTAAATCTCGGTTTGCATTTACTTTGAGCATATTATCTTTACTGCAAACCTCCTCTGAAGCTTACTGCCTTTTGCGCTTTTACGATCGAGTTTCAAGCCTTTTACTTTTCGAATCAGCGTTTAGACGTAAATCTGCTTTTTCGTACGATCATCATATTGTAGATTGCGTTTATGTTTTGAGCTTTACCATAACTACAAACTGCCTTTATACTCTTGCTTAAACTGCGTCTTGCCTAATCAAGTGATTTACGAATCAGCATTTAGACGTAAATCAGTTTCTTCGTACAAACGTCGGATTTTAGTTTGCGCCTATATTTTGGTTTTCATCATAGCTGCAAACTGCCTGCATATATTGACTTTAATCTTGCTTAGAATCGACTTTCATACAGAAATTGTTTTTATTGTTCGAACGCAGCTTTCGATTGTAATCGCAGAAAGTTTTCCGCTGCACTAATTCACCCCCCCCCACTCTTAGTGCTCTCGATCCTAACACCGGCTTCTTATATTCATAACATATCACTTGTTCATTCTTAGGTTCAAATTTATTTTTAGTATTATTTTTAAATTTATTTTTTTTTTATGAATCTTTTGAACTTCTTTGTTAAGAGTGTCATGTCATCATCAAAGTCCTCATCACTTGAGTTTTCTTTCAAGTGGTATTCTTGTGTTCTTAGTGCCATATCCTTTTTGTTATTTGGAAGGGTGTCCTTAAGCTCTTCATGAGCTTTACATGTCATTTCATAGGTTATTAGTGACCCAATTAGTTCTTCAAGAGAAAAATTATTTAGATATTTGGCCTCTTGAATGGCCGTTACTTTACAGTCTCAAATTTTTGGAAGGGATCTAAAAATCTTATTAACAAGTTTAAAATCTAAGAAACTTTTACCAAGTCCTTTTAGACCATTGACGACATCCGTAAATCGAGTGTACATGTCTCCAATGGTCTCACACGGTTTCATTCGAAATAACTCATAAGAATGCACTAAAAGATTAATTTTTAACTCCTTCACTCTACTAGTGCCTTCTTGAATCACTTCGAGTGTGTGCCAAATGTCAAAAGTTGTTTCATAAATCAATACTCGATTAAACTCGTTTTTATCTAATACACAAAACAAGGCATTCATAGCCTTTACATTTAAACCGTAAGTCTTTTTCTCCAACTCATTCCAATCATTCATTGGAAGAGAAGACTTTTGAAAGTCAATTTCTATAATATTTCATAATTCAAAATCTATTGAAATTAGGAAGATCCTCATTCTAGTCTTCCAATATGTGTATTATGTCCCATTAAACATGGGCGGATATGTAATTGAATAACCCTCTAGGTTGCCAATAAATGCCATCTCTCTTGGGTTTAAAACCAAATAAGAGTAAACCTTACTCTAATACTAATTGTTAGGATCAAGAGTGGCACTAAGAGGGGGGTGAATTAGTGCAGCGAAAAACTTTTCATGATTTCAGAAAATTGTTCGTTTCGTTTAAAACTGATTCTGACGAAAATGGTTTCGATTCAATCTGTTTTAAAGAGAAGTTGTACTTGAAAACTTTCATAAAAGTGCAAGAGAAGATTAAGGAGGTTTGCAGTAATGTAAATTACACAAATGAAACACAAACCAGAATTTACCGTGGTTCGGTCAATGTAACCTACATCCACTTTCGGATTCCTCCTCCGACGAGATCACCGGCGTCCACTAAAGGCCTTCTTTCAATAGGTGAAGACCGAACATCTCTTTACAGTACTTTCTCCTTTTCCCGGGTTTAGGAGACAACCCTTACAAGTCTCACTCTTCTTTCTTATATGGTTACAAGGCTAATAGATGAAAGAGGAGAACTCTAACTTTAATAATACTTTTATGACTCAAGAATTCAAGATTAAGTCAATACTTTCGTACGCTTTTATGCAGAAAAGTGTAGAGTTCTTATAGGCCCCAATGGCTTCAAAATTGGAGCTAAAAAGTGTCACATCCTCGGAATCCAGGGTACTGGCGATACCACCATCGTTACTGGGCGATACTATTGTCGCTAATCTGACATTAGGCGGTACCACCACCGAACAGGGGCGGTACCACAGTTGGCAGCACTGCTGCCAGCGTACCACCACCCAGAATCCCAGGGGCACTGCCTTCCAAGCGATGCCACCATCGGCCATATTTTTAGGGGCTGAATTGGGTGCTCAATTCAGCCCAATTCAGCCATGTTAAGGGCCTAGTTGGCCTCTAATTAAGTTAGTAGGATCATCTCCCAATCGTATCTTAATTTATGCTCTAACTACAATAATTAAGACATGATTTACAGTGCTTCTCGTTCTGGTGCGTTAATTGCTCTTTCGACGAGCTTCCGACGTACTTTCGACGAACATTCGACGAACTCTTGGCAATGTTCCGACGGACTCTAAGTAAGCTCCTAGACTTTACGATGATCTTTTTGGTGAGTTCTAACTATTTTCTTTGGCAAGCCCATGGACTTCTCGGTTGGTTCCGGCAGAACTTCCAACGAATGTCCGGACTTCCGTCGAACTCTCGAACTCCCAATGAGATCTCGATCTTGACTCCGGCACAACACCTGCTTTATGTCTTACTACTATCGTAGTTAATCCTGCACACTTTTCTCAACATATAAATTAGATCAAACAAATTACAATTGACTACATCATCAAAATCCGAGATTCAACAGCATGATCGTAACTTTTCCTCCTTTTATCATTGTAAACAAGAAAGAATAAGGGAAGAACATAATAGTGTAAAATATTTTAATCATTTCAAGGCATTCGTGCCATAAATACAAAGAAATCATGTTATCAAAGATAAGACTACTTAAATACCAAAAGACATGACTCATATAGTAAATCTCTTCTTTAGAAAATATCAAGAAAAATCGTAGGAGTACAAAGAAGAGATCTTAATTAAAAAAAATCTCAAGTAATTCCAAAAAACCAAGATCATGATTTTGATAAAACTTATTCAAATTACAATAATCAAAATCATCAAAAACTTAACATTTCTTTCAAGAGATTCAAAATGGCATAAATAATTTTATTAAACTCATTGAGAAGTTTTTAAGAAAAATATTTTCCTCTTTTTGTTTCAACTTATTGATTGATTTCATATATTTATGTTTTTTTCTTCTATGTCAAATCCTTGCATCATTCATTAACACCAAAAAAGAACTTTCAAAAGACCACAAAAACTATCATGCATAAGTTCAAAATATAAAATCATCATTTCTTCAAATCATCATGCTTAATTAAATATAAAATCGTCAAGTATGATACTTACATTATTTCATATAAGCATGCCTTTGTCATTTATGCCAAATCAAGACATGTATCCTTTTTAAAACCAAAAAAGCTACTTTCATTATGGTAAAAATCGATAATCCATAAATCGTAAGAATCATCATGCATAATTTCGAAAGATAAACTCATTAAGCATGATATTACTTCAAATCAAACGTGATTTCATAAGGTATTTTTAATCAAAAATTATTTTGTTTGTTTATCATAAAATATGTAATTATTTTTAAAATCACTATAAAGGGTAAGCATGATCTAATTTTATTTTTGTATTTTCATTAAACATGCAATTCAAAAATATATATATAATTTTTCTAAGCTAATTTAAGAATAACTCATGAAAAGCATTATGTAATTTTGAAATAAATTAAAGGAGTTTCATATGAGTTGTTTACCTCATTGTCAATTGTAGTTAAGGCATAGTTTGCCACCTCACCTTTGTTAATTTTCTACTTGTCTTCGGATGAGCTCAATTCGTCCAAAGTCGCCTTCTTCTTTTTTTTAAGTTCATTTTTAATTTTCGATTCTTGTTTTAAAATTTTCATGAGGAGTTCAAGTTCACCATCATGCTCAAGTGGTCTTCAATTGTTCTAAGTCCGAAATCCTTCCTGTTCTTTAGAAAGTGATTCTCAAGTTCTTTACGTGTATTGCACGTCATTTTATAAGTCATCAAAGACCTTATAAGTTCTTCAATTGGAAAATGGTTCAAGTTCCTTGATTCTTGTATTGTCATTATTTTTGAATCCTAATTTTTAGAAAGCGATCGTAAAATCTTATTAACTAGTTCAAAATCCGAAAAACTTCTATCAAGTGCTTTTAAACCATTTACGACATCCATAAAACGGGTGTACATGTCTCCAATGGTTTCGCTTTGTTTCATATGAAATAATTCAAAATCATGCATTAAAAGATTGACTTTAGAATCTTTTACTCTACTCCTGCCTTCGTGTGTGATTTCGAGAATGTATCATATTTCGAAAGTCATTTCACAAGTAGAAACTCAATTAAACTCAGTTTTATCCAAAGTACAAAATAAAGTGTTCATAGCTCTAGCATTTAAGGAAAATGTCTTCTTCTCCAAATCATTCCAATGGTTCATTAGAAGAGAAGACCTACGAAAACCGCTTTCGATAATATTTCATAAGTTCAAATCCAACGAGAGCAAGAAAACTCTCATTCGAGTTTTTCAATATGTGTAATTCGTACCATTGAACAAGGGAGGACAAATGAGAGAGTGACCCTCTTGAAAGCCAAAAAAAGCCATTTCTATTTGGGTGTTAAACCAAATATAAAAAACGAGGCTCTGAGACAAACTGTTAGGAACAAGTTGGCACTAAGAGGGGGGGGTGAATTAGTGCAGTAGTAAAAATTACGTCGGTTTTGAAAATCTTTCGTACGATAAAACATATTTCGGAAATGCTTAACTTTGAAAGCAATAAAAAGGCAGCTTGCAGTTAAAGTAAAGTGCTCAAAGGAAATGCAAACCTGATTTTTATAGTAGTTTAGTCGTCGTGACCTACATCCACTTCGTCGATTCCTCTTCCATCGAGGCCACCGGCATCCACTATTGGTCTTCCTTCAATAGGCAAAAATCAACCACCTTTTACAACTCGATTCTCCTTTTACCAGGTTTAGGAGATAACTCTTACACCCCCACTTATTCCTCTCTCAAACTATTCTAATACTTAGAACTTTTGAGAGAAGTTCACACACAATATTACAATAGCGTTTCTTTCTATTTTTACTCTCAAGCCTTTTGTATCTTAACCAAGGATGAGAGGGGTATTTATAGGCCTCAACTTGATTCAAACTTAGAGCCTAAAAATATCTCATCCCGGGTTTCCCAGGTACGGGCGGTACCACCGCCTAGCATCTTAACACTGGGCAGTACCACCGCCTGACAAAGCTCGGAGGCCGAGCTCTGGCGGTACCACTGCCTGATAGGGGTTGTACCACCGTTGACAGCATTTACTGCCGGCAGTACCACTACCCAGTCTAGGTGGTACCACCGCCCAAACCACCTAGGAGATTGAGTCTCTCAAGCGGTGCCACCACCAACCAGGGTTTTAGCATCTTGGTTGGGCCTTGAATCCGGCCCAAACCAGCCCAATTTCGGGCCCAATTGGCCCCTAATACAGTTGATGGGATTACCTCCCAATCCCAACTCCAATTATGTGCTAATTATGATTCCTAAGATATATTCTAAGCAAAATAAGTCTAGTTTCCTTCGGCGAGCTTCCGGTGATCTTTCGGTGAACTTCCGATTATATCTTGGTAATATTCCAACGAACTCCCGGTAAGCTCCTGGACTTCATAATGATCTTCTTGGCGAGTTCCGATGAGTATCTTTGGGAAGCTCCAGGACTTCTCGATCAATTCCGACAGAACTTCCAACGAACGTCCATACTTCTGATGAACTCTCGAACTCCCAACGAAATCACATTTTTTACTCTGGGACTTCATTTTGCTCTATGCCCTGCTATCATAGTTAATCCTGCACACATCAAAAATACACTTCGATCTAGACAATTATTACTAAGCATGAATCATGTCATCTGGCATGTCATTGGTCCATCGACGCTTCATCTGATTCTTCGGTGCATCGTCCTCTCTTGCGGCCCATTGCCCAATCGATCAGTTGACCTCCGTAACTCCGATATCCTTGTCGCAATATCCGCTCTTCTTGGTCCGATGCCCGAATCCATGGCCCGAAGCCTTCTGTCGATACGTCGATCGATCCTTCGGCGCAACATCCAATCTTCTAACATGTTTCTCCGGCCCAATATGATTCTTCCTACTTTAAATGTCTTTCCCTGATCGAAGCATCCTACGTCACTCAAAACACAGATCAAATCATAAATACTTATCAATTGGTTTCATCATCAAAATACGAGATTCAACATAATTAGCGTCTTAGTGTAACCTCGAGGGACTCGACTAATCACACTAAGCCTGAAAGGTAGGCAACTCTTGCCGATCACAACTCCTTGTGATTCCCGTCCTGTTCGGCCTTCGAATCACCATGGTCTCGAGGGACTCGACCAATCATAATTTTCGGTTAAGTCAACACCATTGTTATAAGATAAGTCTGATTCGATGATATATCCTCGAGGGACTCAACCAAGCATACCATGTCCTTAGGTCACCAATGACATCTCTATGTCGTAGACAAGATAGCAAATTACGATGTAGGTGAGCCTCGAGAGACTCGACCAACTCAACCTATACCGGGAATCGGTCCCTACCTATAACAATGGAAGGCCACGTGGGTCAATCTAATTGCCTCACGTTTACCGACTTAATATTATCGAGCGAGGGCTTTCTATGATTTGGTCTCCTAATATGACATATCACACATATACATATTTAATATATATCTACATCGCATGCAAGTATATATACATATCTAGTAGGTGTATAAGCAATCACACCAAATAATCAAGAACCACAGCATAATGTGATCAGGCCTGAGTCAGTGGGCCTAATCACTCACATCAAGATCTATGTGTGTAGCGGTGCATCTCCATGCCCTTTGATCATCCATCTCGTGCTTATCGGTTCCATCGATATCTCGATGCATCTCCATGTATCGTGATCGTCCGTCTCGTGGGTCCCACTATCACATCCACACTCCCACTGTGCCTCCTCGTGTGATTACAACTTAATCATGCATGCAAGCTTGACAATAAATGAAATGCAATGAAGGCTCACAAGCCCCAATAATAATAATCACAAGTACACACATCACACAGTTCATGATCATCCATCAATATATCATATACATCACATGTATAAATCATCCTCATGTAGGACTACTAGATAATAATAAAAATACTAATCAATTAAATTTTTAATTAATTAATATTTTCTGAAATCAGGGACATGTTGGAAATTTTTTGAATTTCGATGGGTATTTTCGTAATTTGGATAAAAAGGATAGAACTAAAATTTTATAAATTAATAAGGGTAAAATTGTCTTTTGCCCAAAAACCCTAATACCCTTCTCTTTCTCCCCTACTGTTGTCGCCGCCGCCGCCACTGTGCCGGCGGCGGCCTGTGCGACCGGGGGCGGGGGGAGGGGGCGCTGCCCCTGCGTGCGGGCGACTCGCCCGCGGGCGGCGGCGCTGCTCATGGGGCAGCGCCCGTAGGCGGTGCTGCCACGCCGGGCGGCCGCCCCTGCCGGGGGTTTTGCCCGCAGGAGCAGCGGTCGTAGGCACCGCTGCCCTACGACGCCTCACCCCACGGGAGAAGTGGTCGCAAGCACCACTGCCCTACGGTGCCTCAGCTCGCGGGCGCAGCGGCCGCAGGTGCCTCACCCCGCATGGCCTCTACCCGCGGGTCCAGCACCCGCAGGTGCCGCCCTTGCGCGGGGGCGCAGGTGGGCACCGTGCAATAATGCTGCCCTTGTCTCGGTTTTGCATCAATGATTTTGTCTCTAAAACACAACACACGTAATTCAAAACTAATCTATCGCACGAACAACCTTGCTCTGATACCACTGTTGGGAAATCTTAAGGGCGACATCACATGCGCAACGGAAGAACAAAAGCGCTCTCCTGAGGGGAGGAGAATAAGAGACGCAAGCAAAGGCTCTAGCGTATGAACCACTAAATCCCTCCTATTTATAGAGGTCCCCTATCAACTTAACCCTAATGAATCCCCTATTAGGTATTGGATCTTCATCCAACTACCCAAGCCTCTTAAATTAGTGGATCTCTATCCAATAATCTCTCATAGGCTTTTATTAGATCTCGTCCATGGGATCCAATAATTCATGGGCTTATTGGATATCCAATAAGATAGGGGCTCCGGCGGATATCTCATATCCGTGAGTCATATCCGTGAGTCTACTCATCGCAACGCCTCCCATATATGTGTGACCCTCTAGGCCCAATATCGAGCTAGCCGTGAGTCATACCTGTTAGAATTCTTTCTAGCTCAGTGAATTATTATCTCCATAATAATTCACTCGACTCATCGACTGCGAACGTACTAGCCCACTGCGCCATAGTCCTCAGACGATATAGGGGAATCCAATCCATTGTACCTGTTTGTCCTTAGTTACTGTGTACATATAGTTCCTCATCTATCTAATATCCCAGAGACCATATACCAAGCATGGTTCTATCAAACCCATACGGTTTCTACTCGAGCCTTGCTCTAATCGGATTCTCCCAGAGAACTCTTTCTCTCTCAATCCGAATGACCCTGGCTAGGGATTTGTCTGAGTAAGAATATATGGGATATTCCTCTCATGACACCGAGAGTGGATAATCCTCTATCGACACTCAATAGCCCTCATAACGTTGATTGTCACTCTCGATGACCGGTTGTACTAGATCTGGGACATCCAAACCTATAAGTCTGGTATCAAAGAGTGGAGCACTCATACAGGACATCCTTGGTGTCTTAAGTCTAATGACCAGATACACCACTAGGACTACGGAATCGTTGTCTGACAATAAGGCATAATCAATTATCCAACATTCCGTAAGCGGATCAATCAGTGAACTCATTCTCCAATGAACACCTGTACTATATCCCTAATGTCCCCACATGAGTAGCTATAAGACCAGCTGCATCCATCATATGAACGGGTATACAATACACCAGTCTATCTAGTTATCTCGATGTCCCTCTCGAGTAACCTATGACCGGGATTATTTAGGATCTGCATTTAAAGGTGAATCAGCCTCATTATCGTGATCTCATCATGATCCAATTTCCTTTGTACGGATCCAATGACATCACAATATATAAATGCATATATGCAATAGTCAATATAAAGTGATAAATACCAAAATATAATAAACAAAATTATTATGTGTCAAGTCACACGTGTCATCACTCACGTGATTGACTTGCTGGGCACCTATGACTAGCATGGCCTCCTTGGAACTCTATAGGGGTTCCTTTGTCTAGGTCGCTGCTCAAAGGCTGATAAGAAGATTCATCTATTATTTATCAAAAGTGGATGAATACATGACTATTTATAGGGCTTCTAAACCACAACTCCTAATAAGACTCATCCTCAAGACTCCTATGTCTAACCAACTCCTAATAAGACTCCTACTTTAAGAAGCAACCTCCCAACCAACCCTAACCCTAGCCGACCTCTTCACCCCTTTAATAGGGTCGGCTAGGTAGGTTTTACATGAATGCCCTTTTCAATGAAACTCAGTTAGGACTCTCCTAGCTAGAGTCCTACAAATAACTCCTGTTTCGAGCATCTCTTTTACAATCCTTTCTATTTCATCCTTATGGAGATGTGGATAACGATATGGTCGAGTATTTGCTGGAGGTTTGCCCGGAAGAATCAGTATACAATGATCATTCCGACGGGTAGGAGGTAGGTTGCGCGGTTCATCAAATATATCTGAAAATTCAGCAAGCAAAGGAAGTAGGTTTAGATCTTCAAATTATGTTAGCTCTCCCTTAGTTTGCTGCTCAAGTTGTACCAAAAATTCTTTGCATCCTTTATGCAAAACCTTCTTCATTCGTTGTGTGCAAATTATCGTTACGTCGCCCCCACGTTTCCTATGCAGTATCACATGTTTCCCCTCACTGTAAAATTTCATAATTAATTTCATAAAATTTCAGAAAACATCACCTGATGTTGTCAGCCATTCGATGCCGATCACGGCCTCACAATCATCAAGAGGGAGGAGGAAGAAATCTGCAATTATCTCTTAGTCGTACAGCAACAATTTCACCTGTGGGCACCTATGATCATACTTCAAAATTCATCTATCGGCGACCTTAACGTCAAACCTACTGTAATTCTCGATAGGTAAGGTCATCTGGACAGCAACCTACTGTTCATAAAATTATTAGTGCTCCCGGTGTCAATAAGAATAGTGATAGGTTGTTGCTTTAGAAGTCCTCCCACTTTCATCGTTTACGGGTTCACGTAATTGGAAAGGGCATGCATTGTAATATCAACCGGCTGTTGTTCTTCATCCGCGACCTCTTCCTCATGCTCCTGGACCTCCTCCTCCATGTCTTCAAGAGGTTCAATTAGTAGGAGGCGACCCCTTTTGCAACAATGATGGCGGTTCCACGGCTCGTCAAAATGCCAACAAAGACTCTTTGCTGATTAGTCATGTAGTTCTTCTCTTATCAATTTTTTTGGCAACGAAGGATGGCTAGGAGCAGAAGGAGGTTTATGTGCCACAGGCCTAGGATAAGTTCTCATCCTCTGAGCATCTTAGTTGAGCCGTTCTTCTTGTATTCGGGCGAAAGAAATCGCAACTGTCATGGTACGGGGCTGCCATGCCTTAACCTCCCCTTTTATCTCTAGCTTGAGTCCTTCGATGAATGTTCCTAACAATTGATGGTCAGTCCAATCACGAGCAATGTAGGATAGCTTCTCAAACCTGATTTGGTACTCTTGAATCGTAGAGGTTTGTCAAATCTTTGCGAGTTGGCCATCGATATTTTCATACTCCATAGGTCCAAAACGATTCAGTAGTGCGTTCTTAAATTGATTCCACATCGGAGCCCTATGATTGTATTCCAGCCAATTGTACCATTGAATAGCATCACCTTCAAGGTGGATGATAGCAATTTCCACCATAGCATCATCCGACATTCGGTAGTAGCGAAAGTAACGTTCGGCGTGCGAAATCAATCCTGCCGGGTCTCCTTCTTCCCATCGTGGGAAGTCCACCCGCATGCGTAGCTGAAGCATGTCCGAGAGCTATCTCTCCTTCTCTAGAGGCCTCTCTAAACTCTCTCCTCATTGAAATTTGGTTGGACTCTATGGTTGTCCAATTCTGAATTATACAAACGAAGCATGCAATTTGTCCTCCAAGCGCAATTCAAGCTGTGATTCAATCCGAGATTCTAATGCTTCAAATTTGACATCAATTGGATCTTGAGAAGCCATAGTATATGCCTATAGATCAGAGATGTCCTTCTCTTTTTTTTGTTGATGGGTTAATGGCATGGGGTGGTGGAAGGTTTGGAAAAATTAAGGATCACTGAAAGGTACTACAGCATATTTTTACATCTAAAGTGTAGCAGTTTGGAGGTACAAGGTCAGTGGTTTACATTGAGATTTTTTACGAAACCAATGGGAAATCCGCTATTAGGAAATGTCAAAGCTGTCATAAAAATTTCATAGATATTTGGATAGAAAAAACATA
>NC_088330.1:17817500-17820000 GCF_036884655.1 Musa acuminata AAA Group
GTACATCATTATCATAAGTATTGCATACATCATTTTAAATTTATGAATATTTCATCATTGCATGCATCATACCAAAACATTTCAAGCCATGCAAGCCATAAATACAAAGAAATCATGTCATGAAGGATAAAATCATTTGAATACCAAAAGACATGATTCATATAGTAAATATCTTCTTTAAATAAAATATCAAGAAAAATCATAGGAGTACAAAGAAGAGATCTTGTTTTAAAAGAAAAATCAAGTAATAACTCCAAGAACTCACAAGGAAAAATCATGATTCATTTAGAAAATCTCCTCTCAAGAGAATATCAAGTAAAATCGTAGAAGATCGATTAATGAGAAATTTTGATTTATAATAAAATCTCATGTATCGAATGTCGAGAAATCAAAATGATGATTTATATAAAAAAAATATCACAAGTTATATTCAAGAGAAAAATCATCATTCATTTTCAACTTATTCAATTTGTCACATCAATATTTCTTAGATATGCATGATACCAAAACATGGTTTTAAATCTTTAACATATAACATGCATAAATTGAAAGGAGAAGGGAAAAATTCAAACGTACAAAGATTTCAACCATCTCATAAACAAATGTAAGACCAAGTCATGAATCCAAAATTCCATGAATCAAAATGATCATCAAAGGTAATCTCATGTTATTCCAAGAAATCAATATCATGATTTTGATAAAACTCATTTCAAATTTAAATCATCAAAATCATCAAAATATCAACATTACTTTCAAGAGATTCAAAATGGTATACATAGATTTATCATAATAAACATCAAGATCAATAGGATAGAGAAAAATAATTTTTCAAGGAAAAAATATTTTCCTCTTTTTAGTTGTTTCAATTCATATGATTTTATTTCACTTATACCAAATAAAAACATGTATAATGTTTAAAACCGAAAGTGTAAGATTTATTACAACAAAGATTAATAAGGCACTTTCATTATGGTAAAAATCAATAATCCATAAATCACAAGATTCATATGCATAATTTTGAAATTTATTAAGCATGATCATTATGCATGACACTAAAACATGGTTTCAAAATGTTTAATATTTTCATTACATCATTATGCAATGGTTTCATTGAACATAATTTTGAATGATTCTTATAGATAACTAAAACTTCTTTAGTTTTAATTTATGTGATTGACTTTATATTAGCATGCTCAAGTTTTGTTCTTATGTCAAAAACATACATCATGTTTGAAAACCAAAGACAAGGTTTAAAAAAAATATCATCAAGCCTTCCATATAAAAACCATGCATCATCATTGAAAGTTAATATGGAAATCATCAAAATACACATTCTTGCTTCTCAAGCACATATATATGATTATTTAAATCTAACATTTTATTCTATTAACATAAAACATACAATTTTCAAGAAAAATAATTATTCAAAAGAAAAGAGAAAATGCATCATGGAAAACATCAAGTAATTTCAAAATAATTCAAGAGAGTTGAGTTACTTACCTTGTAGTCGAAGCCCGTCAAAGCCCAATTCGCCGTTTCATTTTTGGAAGTTCTTGATTCATCCTTGGGTGCCTTCCTTTTTTTTGGCCTCTTCCTCCGTTCAAGTTCATTGTATATTTTAGATTTTTGTTTAATAAACTTATTAAGAGTTAGTGTTCGAAGTTCAAGTTCATCATTGTCCTCATCACTTGAGTCATCGCTCAAGTGGTATTCATTTGTCCGGAGTTCCAAATCCTTCCTATTCTTTGGAAGGTGGTTCAAGTGTTCATTGTGTTCATCATGTGCATTACGCACCATTTCATATATCATCAATGAGCCGATAAGTTCTTCAAGTGGAAAAATATTTAAATCTTTTGTTTCTTGTATTGCCGTTACTTTTGATTCCCAAGCTTTAGAAAGTGATCGTAAAACTTTACTAACAAGTTCAAAATTCGAGAAACATTTGCCAAGAGCTTATAAACCATTGATAACATCCGTAAAACGGGTGTACATGTCAACAATGGTTTCGCTCGGCTTCATTTGAAAAAGCTCGAAATCATGCATTAAAATGTTCACTTTCGAGTCTTTGACTCTACTAGTTCCCTCGTGCGTGAATTCAAGTGTTCACCAAATATCAAAAGTCGTTTCGCATGTAGAAATCCGATTGAACTCATTTTTGTCTAAAGCGCAAAATAAGGCATTCATAGCCTTTGCGTTTAAAGAAAAATACATCTTCTCCAAATCCGACCATTCGTTCATCGGTTTAGAGGAAAGTTGAAAGTCGTTTTCAACGATATTCCATAAATCTAAATTCATAGAAATCAAGAAAACTCTCATTCTAGTTTTCCAATAAGTGTACTCCAATCCGTTAAACAACGGTGGACGAACAACCGAAAAGCCCTCTTGAAAGCCATGAAGAGTCATTTCTCTCGGGTGTAAATCCGAAATGAGAAATACCGGGCTCTGATACCAATTGTTAGGATCGGAGTGGCACTAAGAGGGGGGGTGAATTAGTGCAGCG
>NC_088330.1:17825000-17850000 GCF_036884655.1 Musa acuminata AAA Group
GATCCACCGGCCCGACGTCCAATCTTCTGACATGTTCCTCCGGCACAACATGATGTTCCTGCTTTAATTGTCTCATCCTAATCGAAGCACCCTGCATCACTCAAAACGCAGATTAAATCATAAACATATATCAAGTAGTTTCATCATCAAAATACGAGATTCAACAATCTCCCCCTTTTTGATGATGACAACTACTTGATGACGGAGTTAAACTAAACTCCCGGAGTTTAAACAAACTCCCCCTATCAATATGCCTTATTGATAGAAACTCTTAGATTCAAAAATCTAAGCAACATGTCATCATAAACGGAGTTAACCTTAACTCCCAGAGTTTAAACAAACTCCCCCTATCAATATGCCATATTGATAGAAACTCTTGGATTCAAAAATCCAAGCAACATGTCATCATAAACTTATGCATAACATGTCATGTCATCAACATACTTCTCCCCCTTTGTCATCAACAAAAAGGAGAAGTACCACAATCAAGTGTTTGTGATGTAAGTTTAACTCATTACATGAAAAACATAATATCTATTGTTACCATCATGCAAGTTTGCAGCCAGAAAATTTAGCAAATGTTACATCATGCTTAGAACATTCAAGCTATCAAGTTTTAGATATGCAAGTTTTACGGCATACAAGATACCACATGCAAGCTAGCAATGTTACAACATTTTAGAACTTGCAAGCTAGTAGTTTAGAGATATTCAAGAAGGCAACTCTTGCTTCTTGAAATATGCAAGTTGCAAGCTAGCAAATTTTTGCTTCCTTTGCAGTGTTAGCTTTTGATATCGTAACGCAACTATTTCAAGTGTTTATCAATTGTAGCATTTCATCATATGGCATGATATCGACATGTAAATTTGTGAAGCAAGATTTTGATATCATTTCATGATGTACACTTTTCGAATATTTTAGCAAGTGTAGCATTGCATCACATGGTAAGATATCAGCTCATACGATGCAAATTTTTGTTTGATATCTTGATACAGGGCATATAGCAATGATAGCAATCATATATTACTTGGTGATGCAAGTATGGCCTAATCATAGCAATGATAGCAATCATATATTTCTTGGTGATGCAAGTATGGCTTAATCATAGCATCAGTGATAGCAACCATAGTGATAGCAAACATATCAACATCAATAATAGCAACCATATCATCATTAGTGATAGCAAACATACCAGCATCAGTGATAGCAACCATTAGTGATAGCAAACATATCAATTCATATATTTCACCCCCTTTGTCATCAACAACATATAAGCAAACTTTAAATATAAGTGCGATGCCATAAGTTGGTTCATGTCATTTTTCAACACTGAGTGATAGGATACCAATTATGCAAACATCTCGAGGAAAACGTGACATAGAGATAGCTTTTATTGCTTCTTCCTTTTATAAGAGGGAATCATCAAATATGTTTCTCGAAAAATATTTTTCACATGATAAGTGCATTTGCTAGATGATTCCATATGTCAAAAATCAATGATGTGAGTTAAACTTGATATGACATATGTTTGTTAAATTCGGAAGAGGATAATGTATCAAGAAAATCCAATTGTTAGAATCAAGAAAATCCGAAAATGAAATTTAACACTTTCATACATTCGGACAGGGTTTTACTAGAGATATTCAATTACAATCATGAAGGTAAAACATGCTTATTATCATGAAAATTTTTGTATTCAAGCACATAATTTTCAACATGTAATCATGGCAAGTAATTGTGTAAAATTATTATGGCAATCAAGTGATTTGATCATTTAATCAAAAAAGTCCGAAAAATAATTTTAACAGGTTTAATCATTCGGATAGATTTTTTCCATATAATCATGAAGATAAGGCATGCTCATCATCATGGTAGTATGATAGCAAGTTTACCATATACAAGCTAGCAAAAAATTTCTACATTTTAAGGCCCGCAAGCTAGCAATTTTGAGATATTCAAGAAAGCAACTCTTGCTTCTTGAAATATAAGTTTTGCTAGATGTGCAAGTTAACTTTTTGCTTCTTGAGATAGGCAAGATAGCATTCCTTGGTGATGTTCAATATAGCTAAGTTCTACATCATGCAAGCTAGTGAATTTTATAACATTTTAGAACTTGCATAATCACCAAAGCATCATAAATTTTAATGATATGCAAAATTACAAATTTTGCATGATTGCATTTGTGTGTCTTGAGACTTGCAAGATAGCACTTCTTGGTGATGTTCAAGATAGCAATTTCTTCTCTTTTGAGAAGTGCAATTTTTGTTTTCTTCTTGAATTGTGCAAGCTAGCTATCTCCCCTTTTGTCATTGTCAAAAAGAAGGGAAAAACCCTTTACATCAATTCTTAAATCATGACAAAGGTTAGTATCAATCTCATTTGTGCATCATTATATTTTCAAATTAAAACATGCACATTTTCAAAACATATAAACTTATTATTATATGCATGATTCCAAATCATCATTCATATTATTTCAATCATTGTTTCACTCATCACTATAGCTTATCATGCATAATATGTAAAACCATCTAACATGATATAAACATTTATTTATTTATTTATTTATTTATTTATTTTTTTTAAGCATTCATGATACACATCATACATTATCATAATAAAAAGCATATGCATCATTCCAAATCATAAATATTTCAAATCATCATGGTATTAATTTGTCACATTGCATCCTACCATGCATGATCGAAACTTCTCATTTGCATACATCAAAATAAATTCATGAATATCTCATGCATTCATATCATCACTTGAGGAATATTGAAAAGAAATAGTTGGGTGATGAGATAAATATTTCATGAATACAAAGAATTGCATCATATCATGAATACAAGGAATACAAGTCACAATCATTCAAGAGCAAAAATCATCATTCATTTTCAATTCCTTCAATTTGATAAATCAAGATCATGATTTTGATAAAACTCATTTCAAATTTAAATCATCAAAATCATTTTTATGGCTCACAAAATTTATAAATAGATTCATGATTTCATTGATAATATATTTTTCTCCTTTTTAAGTGTTTCATGTTAAGTGGTCGATTTCATGTTAGCATGCCTTTTCATTTATGAAAACATGCATCAATTTTTTTAAAGCCACTGTTATTATCATGAAAATCAATAATCCATAAATATCAAGAATCATCATACATAATTTCAAAAATATATACTCATTAATCATAACTTCAAATTAAACATGATTTCATATACTCAAAATTGAGAAATAACAATGGAAATCAACATCATACACATTATTACTTCTCAACCACATATAGCATGATTTCATAAGGTATTTTTAATCAAAATCATTTTATTTATCATAAACATGTAATTTTCATGATTATTTTCAAAATTACTAGAATGATAAGCATGATTCCTAATTTTTTTTATTTTCATTATAAAATTATTAAACATGCAATTTTCAAGAAAATTAAATAAAAAAGAAAAATGCATTATGAAAAGCATTATGTAATTTCAAAGTAAATTAAAGGCATTTTGATTACCTCAGCGTCGAAAGGCGTAAAGGCGTAGTTTGCCACCTCGCCTTTGTTGATTTTCTCCTCGTCTTCGGAGGAGCTCGATTCATCCCAATTTTTGTTCTTCTTCTTGCGTTCAAAGCAAGTAGTTCCGTTCTTTTTACTTTTTAATTTTTGTTTCATTTGTAGTTTAAGTTCACCATCACTTGAGCTTATGCTCGAGTGGTCTTCAAATGTTCTATGTCCCAAATCCTTCCTGTTCTTTGGAAGGTGGTTCTCAAGTTCTTCACGTGCATTGCACGTCATTTCATATGTGATCAATGAACCAATTAGTTCTTCAAGTGGAAATTGGTTCAAGTTTTTCGATTCTTGAATAGCAGTTACTTTTGAATCCCAAGTTTTAGAAAGTGAGCGCAAAACTTTGTTAACGAGTTCAAAATCCGAAAAGCTTTTACCAAGTGATTTTAAACCATTGACGACATCCGTAAAACGGGTGTACATGTCAACAACGGTTTCGCTTGGTTTCATATGAAAAAGCTCAAAATCATGCAGTAAAATATTAACTTTCGAGTCTTTGACTCTACTAGTTCCCTCGTGCGTGATTTCAAGAGTGCGCCAAATATCAAAAGTCGTTTCGCACAAAGAAACCCGATTGAACTCATTTTTGTCCAAAGCGCAAAATAAGGCATTCATAGCCTTTGCGTTTAAAGAAAAATACTTCTTCTCTAAATCCGACCATTCGTTCATCGGTTTAGAGGGAAGTTGAAAACCGTTTTCAACGATATTCCATAAATCTAGATTTAGAGAAATCAAGAAAACTCTCATTCGAGTTTTCCAATAAGTGTAGTCCAATCCGTTAAAGAACGGTGGACGAAAGACAGAAAAGCCCTCTTGAAGAGCCATTTCTCTCGGGTGTAAATCCGAAATGAGAAATACCCCGCTCTGATACCAATTGTTAGGATCGAGAGCACTAAGAGGGGGGGGGGTGAATTAGGGCAGTGGAAATCTTTCAGCGATTAAAAACGAAAGTTGCGTTCGTTCGATAAAAACTATTTTGATGCAAATGCCGATTCTAAGATTACTTATGATTAAGTGCAGTTTACGTCCAAACACAGTTTGCGTCTAAGCGCAGTTTACGCAGTTTGCGTCTAAATGCAGTTTGCGTCTAAATGCAGATTGCGTCTAAGCGCAGTTTGCATCTAAGCGCAGTTTGCGTCTAAGTGCCGATTGCGTCTAAGCGCAGTTTGCGTCTAAACACAGTTTGCGTCTAAGCGCAGTTTACGTCTAAGCTCAGATTCGGAAAGATTTGAACTTAGACACTCGTTCGTAAAAGCGCAGAAAGCAGTTTGCAGTTATAAATGGAATCAAAACGTAAACGTAAACTGCAAAGAAACTCGTTCATAAAAGCGCAGAAGATAGTTTGTAGTTATAAATAGAATCAAAACGTAAATGTAAACTGCAATGTAAAGATCGTACGAAAACACCGATTTACGTCTGAATGCAGATTCTGAAAGATCAGAACTTAGAAACTTGTTCGTAAAAGCGCAGAGAGCAGTAGCTATGTAGGAGGTTTGCAGTAATGATAAAGTGCTCAAAATAAAAGCAAACCAAAGATTTAGAGTGGTTCGGTCAGTCTTGACCTACTCCACTTTTGGCTTCCTCCACCGACGAGGTCACCGACGTCAACTAGAGGCCTTTCTTCAATAGGCAAAGGCCAACTACCCTTTTACAGTTTCACTCCTTTTGACGGGCTCAGGAGACAACCCTTCCAGAACCTTTCTCTCTTCTCTTTACAACTCAAGACTTGAAGAACAGAAAGAGGAGAACTTTTGGACTTTACACAAATTTGAGCTCTTAGAATCATAGAAAAGATCAAGAATTCGGTGTAGGTCTATATCTTTTCAATGCTGAATGGGTGGGGTATTTATAGGCCCCAACCCAATTCAAATTTGGAGCTCAAAACGATCAAATCCCGGAATTCCGGGATCAGGCGGTTGCACCTCCTGACTGGAGAGGTTGCACCGCCTGGCAGAGCTCGAAGACTGAGCCTCTGGGCGGTGCTACCTCTGTCAGGGGCGGTTGCACCTCTCTGCCAGAGCTCGAAGACCGAGCTCAGGCGGTTGCACCGCCTGACTGGAGAGGTTGCACCGCCTAGCAGAGCTCGAAACTTGAGCTCTGGAGGTGCTACCTCCTGACAGAGGAGGTTGCACCGCCCAGTCTCGCTCGAAGACTAAGCCCTGGGCAGTTGCACCTCTTGGCTGGGGCGGTTACACCGCCCAGTCTCGTTGGGAGACATAGCCTTAGCGGTGCTACCTCCCTGCTTGGGCGGTTGCACCTCCCACAACAACCTGGGTCCGAATGGGTTCAACCATTCGACCGAATTTGAGTTCTTCAGGGGCCCAATTGCCCCAGGATTAAGCTAATGGGATCACCTCCCATTTCTAACTTAATCATAGTGCTAACTACGATTATTTCCTAAGACATATTCTGCAGCTTGCTTCGGTGCGTCACTCGCTTCTTCCGGCGAGTTTCCGGCGAACTTCCGTCGATCATCCGATGAACCCTCGGTGATGCTCCTGCGGACTTCCGGCAAACTCCTGGATTGCGACGATCCACTTGGCAAGTTCCGACGAGCTCCTTTGGCAAGCTTCTGGACTTCTCGGATTTGTTCCCGCAGAACCTCCGTCGACTGTCCGAACTTCCGTCGAGCTCTCGAACTCCCAACTTGATCATTGTCATGACTCCGGCGCAACTCCTGCTGCATGTCTTACTTTCATCGTAGTTAATCCTGCACACTTATCTCAACACATACATTAGACAACAAATGACAATTGACTTCATCATCAAAATCCGAGATTCAACAATCTCCCCCTTTTTTATGATGACAATCAATTGATAATGGAGTTAACCTTAACTCCCCTTATCTATATGCCATACTTCTTGAATTTAAAAACTTTATAAATTCAAGAGACATATTCCCATCATGATTCCTATCATAATGTATCTCTTTGAAGATGATGTCAAGGCTTGACATACATTTTCAAATATAACAAGTTTGAATGATGGTTATTGTAGCAATTCATCATATTGTAAGATATCGACATGTAAAGCTGTGAAGCAAGATTTTGATATCATTACATGATGTACACATTTCGAATATTTTAGCAAGTGTAGCATTGCATCACATGGTAAGATATCAGTTCGTACGATGCAAATTTTTGTTTGATATCTTGATACCGGGCATATGGCAATCATATATTTCTTGGTGATGCAAGTATGGCCTAATCATAGCATCAGTGATAGCAACCATATCATTAGCAGGTATGGCCTAATCATAGCATCAGTAATAGCAACCATATCAATTCATATTTTTCTCCCCCTTTGTCATCAACAAAAAGCATGGTAGCATTATCAAAAAGCATGGTAGATGTGATTCCAGCAGGTTATCAAGCACATAAAAGAAGGCATGACACATATAATACTTTGAATATCTCTTCTCCTTGTTATGTTATAGTTCGTTGCTTGAAGGAGGAAACTCATTTTTCAAAAAGTTTTCATAAGAGTGTACAGGAAAATCCTATTTTTAGTATTCAAACCGAAAATAAGATGAACTCTTACATGCATTCGGATATGAGTAAGCTACTGATTTTCAAAAACATTTGTCACATAATTTCCAACATGTTATTTGATCAAGTGATACCAAGGCATGTAATAGTAACCAATAACGTCCGAAAAATAATTTTTACTAGTTTAAGTATTCGGACACATTAACATTCCTAATTCTCTTCTAATGAAATCAAATTGTTCTTCACTTAGAGGTTTTGTAAAGATATCAGCTAGTTGATGTTTCGTATCAATGAATTCTATGATTACATCATGATTCGTAACATGATCTCGTATAAAGTGATGTCTGATATCAATATGTTTTGTTCTTGAGTGTTGTATATGTTAGGATCGAGAGCACTAAGAGGGGGGGGGGTGAATTAGTGCAGCGGAAATCTTACAGCGATTAAAAACGAAAGCTGCGTTCGTTCGATAAAAGATTATTATGATGCAAAAGCCGATTTATAGTTGGTATCTAAGTGCAGTTTGCATCTAAATGCAGTTTTGCGTCTAAATGCAGTTTGCGTCTAAATGCAGATTGCGTCTAAGCGCAGTTTGCATCTAGGCACAGTTTGCGTCTAAGTGCAGATTGCGTCTAAGCGTAGTTTGCGTCTAAACACAGTTTGCGTCTAAACACTGTTTGCGTCTAAGCGCAGTTTGCGTCTAAACACAGTTTGCGTCTAAGCGCAGTTGGCGTCTAAGCGCAGTTTGCGTCCAAGCGCAGTTTACGTCTAAACGCAGTTTGCGTCTAAACACAGTTTACGTCTAAACACAGTTTACGTCTAAACGCAGTTTGCGTCTAAACGCAGTTGGCGTCTAAGCGCAGATGATAGTTTGCAGTTATAAATGGAATCAAGACGTAAACGTAAACTGCACAGAAACTCGTTCGTAAAAGCGCAGAAGACAGTTTGCAGTTATAAATGGAATCAAGACGTAAACGTAAACTGCACAGAAACTCGTTCGTAAAAGCGCAGAAAATAATTTGTAGTTATAAATGGAATCAAGACGTAAACGTAAACTGCACAGAAACTCGTTCGTAAAAGCGCAGAAGACAGTTCGCAGTTATAAACAGATTCAAGACGTAAATGTAAGCTGCAATGTAAAGATCGTACGAAAACACCTTTTTACGTCTGAATGCAGATTCGGAAAGATTAGAACTTAGAAACTTGTTCGTAAAAGTGCAGAGAGCAGTAGCTATGTAGGAGGTTTGCAGTAATGATAAAGTGCTCAAAATAAACGCAAACCAGAGATTTAGAGTGGTTCAGTCAGTCTTGACCTACTCCACTTTTGGCTTCCTCCACCGGCGAGGTCACGGACGTCAACTAGAGGCCTTCCTTCAATAGGCGAAGGCCAACTGCCCTTTTACAGTTTCTCTCCTTTTGACGGGCTCAGGAGACAACCCTTACAGATCATTTCTCTCCTCTCTTTACAACTCAAGACTTGAAGAACAGAAAAGAGGAGAACTTTTGGACTTTACACAAATTTGAGCTCTTAGAATCACTGAAAAGATCAAGAATTCGGTGTGGATCTCTATCTCTTCAGTGCTGAATGGGTGGGGTATTTATAGGCCCCAACCTAGTTCAAATTTGGAGCTCAAAACGATCAAATCCCGGAATTCCGGGATCAGGCGGTTGCACCTCCTGACTGGAGAGGTTGCACCGCTTGGCAGAGCTCGAAGACTGAGCCTCTAGGCGGTGCTACCTCTGTCAAGGGCGGTTGCACCTCTCTGCCAGAGCTCGAAGACCGAGCTCAGGCGGTTGCACCGCCTGACTGGAGAGGTTGCACCGCTTGGCAGAGCTCGAAACTTGAGCTCTGGCGGTGCTACCTCCTGACAGAGGAGGTTGCACCGCCCAGTCTCGCTCGGAGACTGAGCCCTGGGCGGTTGCACCTCCTGGCTGGGGCGGTGCTACCTCCCTGCCTGGGCGGTTGCACCTCCCACAGCAACCTGGGTCCAAATGGTTTACTTCATTTGACCCAATTTGATTCTTTCAGGGGCACAATTGCCCCAAGATTAAGCTAATGGGATCACCTCCCATTTCTAACTTAATCAATGTGCTAACTACGATTATTTCCTAAGACAAACTCTGCAGCTTGCTCCGATGCGTCAATCGCTTCTTCCGGCGAGTTTTCGGCAAACTTCCGTCGATCATCCGATGAACCCTCGGTGATCCTCCTGCGGACTCCCGGCAAACTCCTGGACTTGCGACGATCCACTTGGCAAGTTCCGACGAGCTCCTTTGGCAAGCTTCTTGACTTCTCGGATTTGTTCCCGTAGAACCTCCGACGATTGTCCGAACTTCCGTCGAGCTCTCGAACTTCCAGCGTGATCATTCCGGCGCAACTCCTGCTGCATGTCTTTCTTCCATCGTAGTTAATCCTGCACACTGAAAACAAACACTTCGATCGAGTCAATTAATCCTAAGCAATTAACCAAGTTGTCCGGCATGTCATTGGTCCCTCGACGCTTCGTCCGATTCTTCGGCGCATCGTCCTTTCCTGCAGCCTATTGCCCAATCGGCCAGTTGACTCCGCAACTCCGATATCCTTGGCACAATACCCGCTCTTCTTGGCCCGATGCCCGAGTTCACGACCCGAAGCCTTCTGTCGATACGTCGACCGATCCACCGGCCCGACGTCCAATCTTCTGACATGTTCCTCCGGCACAACATGATGTTCCTGCTTTAATTGTCTCATCCTGATCGAAGCACCCTGCGTCACTCAAAACGCAGATTAAATCATAAACATATATCAAGTAGTTTCATCATCAAAATACGAGATTCAACAGTATAGGGTTTTTTGTTAGGCATATTGCACTTGTGTTATCACATTTAATGGGAATGTTTTTAAGATGAACTTTATAATCTTCTAAGGTATTTTTCATCCAAACAACTTGTGCACAGCATGCACTTGCTGCAATATATTCAGCTTCGGTTGTTGATAGTGCAACCGAGTTTTGTTTCTTAGATGACAAGGAAACAAGGGCATGTCCTAAGAATTGACATGTTCCTGATGTGTTTTTTCTATCTAATCTACAGCCAGCGAAGTCCGCATCAGCATAAGCAATTAACTCAAGCTTCTCTGATTTTGGGTACCATAATCCTAGATTTGTGGTACCATTAAGATATCTGAGTATTCTTTTAACTGCTTTGAGATGAGATATCTTAGGGTTTGATTGAAATCTAGCACAAAGTCCTACACTGAACATTATGTCTGGTCTAGTTGCAGTGAGGTAAAGTAAACTTCCTATCATACCCCTATAGGTTTTTTTATCGAAGCTTTCTCCACTTTCATCAATTTCTAACTTAGTGGAGGTGCTCATAGGAGTGTTAATAGCTTTTGAGTTATTCATATTAAACTTCTTTAGTAAACTCATAGCATATTTAGTTTGACTAATAAAGATGTCATTGCTTAGCCGTTTGATTTTTAGACCTAAGAAGAATGTTAACTCTCCCATTATACTCATTTCGAATTCAAGACTCATAGTTTTAGCAAAGGATTCACAAAGAGATTCATTCGTAGAACCAAAGATAATATCATCAACATAAATTTGAACAATGAGAAAATTATTTTCAAAGTTCTTGATGAATAATGTAGTATCAACCTTGCCTTTTATGAAATTATTTTCAATAAGAAAAGAACTAAGTCTCTCATACCAAGCCCTTGGAGCTTGTTTTAAACCATAGAGAGCTTTAGTTAATCTAAACACATGATTAGGGATACTATTATTTTCAAATCCAGGAGGTTGTTCAACATAGACTTCTTCGGAGATAAAGCCATTAAGAAAAGCGCTTTTAACATCCATTAGAAATAATTTAAAATTATTACTACTAGCGTAGGCAAGGAGCATTCTTATGGCTTCTAATCGAGCCACAAGAGTGAAGGTTTCTTCATAATCGATACCTTCTTCTTGGTTGAAACCTTTGGCCACTAATCTAGGCTTGTTTCTAACCACGATACCATTTTCATCTTGCTTGTTTCTAAAGACCCATTTAGTACCAATAACTAAATGGTCATTTGGCCTAGGAACAAGCGTCCACACCTCATTTTTTTAGGATCGAGAGCACTAAGGGGGGGGGGGTGAATTAGTGCAGCGGAAATCTTTCAGCGATTAAAAACGAAAGCTGCGTTCGTTCGATAAAAACTATTTTGATGCAAAAGCCGATTCTAAGATTACTTATGATTAAGTGCAGTTTACGTCCAAACAAAATTTGCGTCTAAGCGCAGTTTACGCAGTTTGCGTCTAAATGGAGTTTGCGTCTAAATGCAGTTTGCGTCTAAATGCAGATTGCGTCTAAGCACAGTTTGCATCTAAGCGCAGTTTGCGTCTAAGCGCAGATTGCGTCTAAGCGCAGTTTGCGTCTAGACACAGATTGCGTCTAAGCGCAGTTTACGTCTAAGCTCATATTGCGTCTAAGCGCAGTTTGCAGTTATAAATGGAATCAATACGTAAACGTAAACTGCAAAGAAACTCGTTCGTAAAAGCGTAGAAGACAGTTTGCAGTTATAAATAGAATCAAAACGTAAACGTAAACTGCAAAGAAACTCGTTCGTAAAAGCGCAGAAGACAGTTTGCAGTTATAAATATAATCAAAACGTAAACGTAAACTGCAAAGAAACTCGTTCGTAAAAGCGCAGAAGACAATTTGCAGTTATAAATAGAATCAAAACGTAATTGTAAACTGCAATGTAAAGATCGTATGAAAACACTGATTTACGTCTGAATGCAGATTCGGAAGGATCAGAACTTAGAAACTTGTTCGTAAAAGCGCAGAGAGCAGTAGCTATGTAGGAGGTTTGCAGTAATGATAAAGTGCTCAAAATAAAAGCAAACCAGAGATTTAGAGTGGTTCGGTCAGTCTTGACCTACTCCACTTTTGGCTTCCTCCACCGACGAGGTCACCGACGTCAACTAGAGGCCTTCCTTCAATAGGCGAAGGCCAACTGCCCTTTTACAGTTTCACTCCTTTTGACGGGCTCAGGAGACAACCCTTACAGAACCTTTCTCTCCTCTCTTTACAACTCAAGACTTGAAGAACAGAAAAAGGAGAACTTTTGGATTTTACACAAATTTGAGCTCTTAGAATCATAGAAAAGATCAAGAATTCGGTGTAGGTCTATGTCTTTTCAGTGCTGAATGGGTGGGGTATTTATAGGCCCCAACCCAGTTCAAATTTGGAGCTCAAAACGATCAAATCCCGGAATTCCGGGATCAGGCGGTTGCACCTCCTGACTGGAGAGGTTGCACCGCTTGGCAAAGCTCGAAGACTGAGCCTCTGGCCGGTGCCACCTCTGTCAGGGGCGGTTGCACCTCTCTGCCAGAGCTCGAAGACCGAGCTCAAGTGGTTGCACCGCCTGACTGGAGAGGTTGCACCGCCTGGCAGAGCTCGAAACTTGAGCTCTGGCGGTGCTACCTCCTAACAGAGGAGGTTGCACCGCCCAGTCTCGCTCGGAGACTGAGCCCTGGGCGGTTGCACCTCTTGGCTGGGGCGGTTGCACCTCCCAGTCTAGCTGGGAGACATAGCCTGGGCGGTGCTACCTCCCTGCCTGGGCGGTTGCACCTCCCACAACAACTTGGGTCCGAATGGGTTGAACCATTCGACCCAATTTGAGTTCTTCAGGGGCCCAATTGCCCCAGGATTAAGCTAATGGGATCACCTCCCATTTCTAACTTAATCAAAGTGCTAACTACAATTATTTCCTAAGACATATTCTGCAGCTTGCTTCGGTGCGTCACTCGCTTCATCCGGCGAGTTTCCGGCGAACTTCCGTCGATCATCCGATGAACCCTCGGTGATGCTCCTGCGGACTTCCGGCAAACTCTTGGACTGCGACGATCCACTTGGCAAGTTCCGACGAGCTCCTTTGGCAAGCTTCTGGACTTCTCGGATTTGTTCCCACAGAACCTCCGACGACTGTCCGAACTTCCGTCGAGCTCTCGAACTCCTAACGTGATCATTGTCATGACTCCGGCGCAACTCCTGCTGCATGTCTTACTTTCATCGTAGTTAATCCTGCACACTTATCTCAACACATACATTAGACAACAAATGACAATTGACTTCATCATCAAAATCCGAGATTCAACAATCTCCCCCTTTTTGATGATGACAATCAATTGATAATGGAGTTAACTTTAACTCCCCCTGTCTATATGTCATACTTCTTGAATTTAAAAACTTTATAAATTCAAGCAACATATTCTCATCATGATTCCTATCATAATGTATCTCTTTGAAGATGATGTCAAGGCTTGACATACATTTTCAAATATAACAAGTTTGAATGATGGTTATTGTAGCAATTCATCATATTGTAAGATATCGACATGTAAAGCTGTGAAGCAAGATTTTGATATCATTACATGATGTACACATTTCGAATATTTTAGCAAGTAGCATTGCATCACATAGTAAGATATCAGTTCGTACGATGCAAATTTTTGTTTGATATCTTGATACAGGGCATATGGCAATCATATATTTCTTGGTGATGCTTGTATGGCCTAATCATAGCATCAGTGATAGCAACCATATCAACATCAGTAATAGCAACCATATCATTATCAGTGATGGCAGGTATGGCCTAATCATAACATCAGTAATAGCAACCATATCAATTCATATTTTTCTCCCCCTTTGTCATCAACAAAAAGCATGGTAGCATTATCAAAAAGCATGGTAGATGTGATTCCAGCAGGTTATCAAGCACATAAAGGAAGGCATGACACATATAATGCGTTGAATATCTCTTCTCCTTGTTATGTTATAGTTCGTTGCTTGAAGGAGGAAACTCATTTTTTTAAAAGTTTTCATAAGTGTGTACAGGAAAATCCTATTTTTAGCATTCAAACCGAAAATAAGATGAACTCTTACATGCATTCGGATATGAGTAAGCTACTGATTTTCAAAAACATTTGTCACATAATTTCCAACATGTTATTTGATCAAGTGATACCAAGGCATGTAATCAATAACGTCTGAAAAATAATTTTAACTAGTTTAAGTATTCGGACACATCAACATTCCTAATTCTCTTCTTATGAAATCAAATTGTTCTTCACTTAGAGGTTTTGTAAAGATATCAGCTAGTTAATGTTTCGTATCAATGTCATATTGCTGACTTATCAATTACCTTGGTATGTCACTTTATATTTATCAAGGCATAAGGTTTTCAAAACATTTAGTTTCAATGTAAAATCCGAGATAAACAACAAGAGATGTTTGTAACTTTGCATATGCTTACAGATCAAGGTAAAGAGTAACATATGGAGTTTACAACATATCAGGTAACCATATCAAAGACAAAGTCCTTCATGGTGAGTAACATAAGGAGTTTACAACATGCCATATTAAAGACAAAGTCCATGAGGAGTTTATAACAACAACGGATGATTGTGTTCATACAAGCTCATTCATGAGGTGGAAGGTTAAAGTGCCTAAATAAAGAGTCAAATTGTCAATGAATTTGCTGCAGCTCAGTTAGGATTTGATCTTGTCGAAGTTCAAGCCGTTCTTGTCTTTGTTCGAATCGGTCCATCCGAATCCCAATATCTTCGATAGATGATGTGTGAGTTTGCTCAAACGGATGTGTTTCCTCAAAGGGACAGATCGGAGGAGATTGGGTACCCCTAAAGACTGGTGTTTCCGGTTCTGGTTCAGGTTGAGGGGGATCAGTTCTTCTTGGCATTCTAACCCAGTTACCGTTTCTATAAAAACATCTTAATCGGTGAAGTAGATTTTTATTAATTATGCTGAATCTATCTACTTTTATTACTTCTTCTTCCGGTGGTATTAGAATATCATAGGCTTTCATTATTCTAGTTATTATACCACCATATGGGAGCATCATGTCTTTTTTAGATAGTTCCAACATGTTTTGTTGGATAAGATAACCAAGACAGATGTCATTTCCTTTCATGATCATATACATAGTTCCTAATTCTAATTGGCTTACTTCATCGTGATGATATTGTTTAGGAAGAATGATGCTAGTTAGGATGTGATGAAGTACCTTAGTGTTTAGAGGTAGTAAATGTTCACAACTTTTAGGAATAAATTCTAGGTTCGGATTGGCAAAAATTGTTTGTAGGGCTTCAACGTATGTTGTTCCAACATTTTCATCATCCCATGATCCTCTAAAGTAAAGTCCTCTACTTTTCATTGGAATGCCTATTATGTCGCAAATGAATCTATCCGTAATTGAAATATGTTGTCCTAAGAGATAGGTGGACATCCTTTCTTCTTCATCTACTAGTATGTTGTTGTAAAACAATCTTACTAGTCTTGGATAGATGGGTTCATTAATTTGTAAGATAGGGAGTAGATCTAAGTTTGCAAACCACTGGATTGTTTCTAAGTCTCTTAGCTCACTTAAATCTACGTATTTTCCTTTGTTGACATTCCTAAGTTCAAAAGAGGAAAAATTTTCAGCATGGTATTTTGAATCGAAAAGGGTGGAATCAAAGTCTTCTACTAATCTCCTCTTTCCTTTGTCCCTTGAGGATCTTCTAGATCCCATAACTACTGTTGTTTAGAATAATAGTGATGAGCAAAAGTAAATGAATCAAGAAACAGAGTTTAAGGGCTTCTTAGAGAGTACCTTAATGAGATCTTCAAGAGAGGGATCTTCAAGAGAGGGAAGGAATGTTGATGCTTTGCTTCGAAATGAAGGGTATTTGATATGCTAAGATGAGGGAAATGGGGATGGAGGAGGCTTAGAAAAGTAGAGGAGGGAAGGAAATGTGTTGGGGTCGGTTTCACCGCCGGCCCTAGCTTGAGTTATAAAGAGGCAGAGTTGCGGGCGGTTGCACCTCTGGCTGGAGCGGTGCAACCGCTTGCAACACGTGACAACTGGAGGTGCTACCTCCAGCTGGGGCGGTGCCACCGCCTGGTGAACACTTGTTCTGATCTGAGAATTTTTCTGTCTTGAGGAGAGTTTTCATTCCCAGTAATCAACTTTACTTACGTAATTACGTAAGAATTTTCATTTTAGGATAGGGACTTTGGCACGATCAAGGTAGATTTTTAATGTGCACATTCTCAATGTCGTACATATGTTTGTGATAGTTTCTTCAAGTTGATAAGTCTTGCAAGTTCATGACAGAGTTAGTCATTTCATGATACGAGTTAAATTAGAAGGTTATGAAAGGATGAAATTGATGGGTTCGAAAATCCAGGGATATGTGAATTTGGGAATCATACGTTTTTAATTCTTGAAAAGTTTAAACAGGATTGTATCTAGGTCGCATTTGTGATTTTACCCTTGTTGTTGTTTCCGAAGGTGACATAGCCTTCGTCTTTGCTAGTGAGCTTAGAGAATTGAGATGGATCTCCGGTCATATGCCTTGAGCATCCACTATCAAGGTACCATCTCTTGCTCCTAGCTTGCGATGGTGTGGGTTTCTACAAGAAAGGATGATTTTTAGGTACCCATTTGCTTTTGGGTGCCTCAAGGATAGATCTACATTGTTTATCATGTTGCATAGAGTTTATCATGGTTCCTTTAGGAACCCAAATCAATTTGTTTGGACTAATTTTCTTGAATGGACAATAATGCGTCTTATGTCTAATTTTGCAACAAAAGTTACATTTTGCTTGGTGTTGAATATGTAAGATGGGGCCTTTTATAAAGGTGGTTGGATTTAGGTGAGGACTTCTCACAAATCCAATTCCACTTCTTTTTGGAACGTGACCCTTGTTTGCAAGGATCATGTTTAATGACTTGCTACCAACCTCGAATTTCTTCAAGGTGTCCTTAAGTAGCAGGTTTTCTTTTTGGAGAGTTTCTAGATCATGACATTTGATACATGAATTTAAACTATCATGATATTCAATTTTTAACTTATCAAAATCACAAGTAAGACTATCATGCTCCTTTTTCAGCAATTTGTATTTTCTATTGATAATCTTGCATTCATCAAATAAGTCATGGAAGGCATTTAATAATTCATCGAAAGATAAATCAGCATCTAATAAATTCGTTACCTCCTCTCCGATGGCCATTAAAGTGTAATGAGCAACTTGCTCGGTGTTGGACTCCTCTTCTTCAGACGCACTCGAATCATCCCATGTTGCTTTGAGCGCCTTCTTTTTTGTTGTTCTCTTTTTGGCTTGGGGACAATCACTCTTGTAGTGTCCCGGCTTTTTGCACTCATAGCAAATAACTTGGTCTTTCTTGGGTTCAAGTTTACTTTTAGTGTCATTCTTAAACTTGTTTCTTTTAATGAATTTTTTAAATTTTCTTGTTAGAAGTGCCAAGTCATCATCACAGTCCTCATCACTTGGAGTTTTCTTTCAAGTGATCTTCCAAAGTTCTAAGTGCCATATCCTTCCTGTTCTTTGGAAGGATGTCTTCTTGCTCTTCATGAGCTTTGCAAGTCATCTCGTAGGTTATTAATGACCCAATTAGTTCTTCAAGAGGGAAGTTGTTTAGATCTTTTGCCTCTTGAATAGCAGTGACTTTAGGATCCCAACTCTTAGGAAGGGATCTTAGAATCTTATTTACGAGCTTAAAATCCGAAAAACTTTTTCCGAGTCCTTTTAGACCGTTGACAACATCCGTGAAACGGGTAACAATGTCGCCAATAGTCTCACTCGGTATCATCCGAAAAAGTTCGAAAGAGTGTAACAAAAGATTGATTTTTGACTCTTTCACTCTACTTGTGCCTTCATGAGTCACTTCGAGTGTGTGCCAAATATCAAATGCAGTTTCACAAATCGAAACACGATTAAACTCGTTTTTATCAAGTGCGCAAAATAAGGCATTCATAGCCTTTGCATTAAGAGCGAATGCCTTCTTCTCCGAATCGTTCCAATCTATCATTGGAAGAGAAGACTTTAAAAAACCATTCTCGACAACATTCCAGAGTTCAACGTCCATAGAAATAAGAAAGATCCTCATTCGGGTCTTCCAATAGGTGTAGTCTGTCCCATTAAACATGGGTGGACGTGTAATGGAATGGCCCTCTTGGTTTCCTGCATAAGCCATCTCTCTTGGGTTTTAATCCGTTTGAGAGTTAACCGGGCTCTGATACCAATTGTTAGGATCGAGAGCACTAAGAGGGGGGGGGTGAATTAGTGCAGCGGAAATCTTTCAGCGATTAAAAATGAAAGCTGCGTTCGTTCGATAAAAACTATTTTGATGCAAAAGCCGATTCTAAGATTACTTATGATTAAGTGTAGTTTACGTCCAAACACAATTTGCGTCTAAGCGCAGTTTACACAGTTTACGTCTATATGCAGTTTGCGTCTAAATGCAGTTTGCGTCTAAATGCAGATTGCGTCTAAGCGTAGTTTGCATCTAAGCGCAGTTTGCGTCTAAGCGCAGTTTGCAGTTATAAATGGAATCAAAACGTAAACGTAAACTGCAAAGAAACTCGTTCATAAAAGCGCAGAAGACAGTTTGCAGTTATAAATAGAATCAAAACGTAAACGTAAACTGCAAAGAAACTCGTTCGTAAAAGCGCAGAAGACAGTTTGCAGTTATAAATAGAATCAAAACGTAAATGTAAACTGCAATGTAAAGATCATATGAAAACACCGATTTACGTCTGAATGCAGATTCGGAAGGATCAGAACTTAGAAACTTGTTCGTAAAAGCGTAGAGAGCAGTAGCTATGTAGGAGGTTTGCAGTAATGATAAAGTGCTCAAAATAAAAGCAAACCAGAGATTTAGAGTGGTTCGGTCAGTCTTGACCTACTCCACTTTTGGCTTCCTCCACCGACGAGGTCACCGACGTCAACTAGAGGCCTTCCTTCAATAGGCGAAGGCCAACTGCCCTTTTACAGTTTCACTCCTTTTGACGGGCTCAGGAGACAACCCTTACAGAACCTTTCTCTCCTCTCTTTACAACTCAAGACTTGAAGAACAGAAAGAGGAGAACTTTTGGATTTTACACAAATTTGAGCTCTTAGAATCACAGAAAATATCAAGAATTCGGTGTAGGTCTATGTATTTTCAGTGCTGAATGGGTGGGGTATTTATAGGCCCCAACCCAGTTCAAATTTGGAGCTCAAAACGATCAAATCCCGGAATTCCGGGATCAGGCGGTTGCACCTCCTAACTGGAGAGGTTGCACCGCCTGGCAGAGCTCGAAGACTGAGCCTCTGGGCGGTGCCACCTCTGTCAGGGGCGGTTGCACCTCTTTGCCAGAGCTCGAAGACCGAGCTCAGGTGGTTGCACCGCCTGACTGGAGAGGTTGCACCGCCTGGCAGAGCTCGAAACTTGAGCTCTGGCGGTGCTACCTCCTGACAGAGGAGGTTGCACCGCCCATTCTCGCTCGGAGACTGAGCCCTGGGCGGTTGCACCTCTTGGCTGGGGCGGTTGCACCGCCCAGTCTGGCTGGGAGATATAGCCTGGGCGGTGCTACCTCCCTGCCTGGGCGGTTGCACCTCCCACAGCAACCTGGGTCCGAATGGGTTGAACCATTCGACCCAATTTGAGTTCTTCAGGGGCCCAATTGCCCCAGGATTAAGCTAATGGGATCACCTCCCATTTCTAACTTAATCAAAGTGCTAACTACAATTATTTCCTAAGACATATTCTGCAGCTTGCTTTGGTGCGTCACTCGCTTCTTCCGGCGAGTTTCCGGTGAACTTCCGTCGATCATCCGATGAACCCTCGGTGATGCTCCTGCGGACTTCCGGCAAACTCCTGTACTGCGACGATCCACTTGGCAAGTTCCGACGAGCTCCTTTTGCAAGCTTCTGGACTTCTCGGATTTGTTCCCGCAGAACCTCCGACGACTATCCGAACTTCCGTCGAGCTCTCGAACTCCCAACGTGATCATTGTCATGACTCCGACGCAACTCCTGCTGCATGTCTTACTTATCTCAACACATACATTAGACAACAAATGACAATTGACTTCATCATCAAAATCTGAGATTCAACACATTTCTCTCAAATTGGTTCAATTCATCTTGCATTGCGATAATCCATGAATCATCTTTCATGGCTTCATCAACACATTTGGGTTCAATTTGGGAGAGAATGGCGGCGTTGGCACAAAAATTTTTAAAAGAAGATCGTGTTTGAACCCCCTTTGATGTGTCTCCTAAGATTAGCTCCTTAGGATGAGCATCTACATACTTCCAATCCTTGGGTAAGGAAATCTGGGAAGTGGATGCATCCAAGTTGCTAGTTGGAGACGGGGTTTTGTTTAAATTCAAAGAATCAAAATTAACATCATCGTCAAGATCATTTTTCTTAATTTCGGAAATCTCATTGAAAACAACATGGATGGATTCTTCAATAATTAAAGTTCTTTTATTGAAAATATGAAAAGCTTTAGAAACCGAAGAATAACCAAGAAAGATTCCTTCATCAGATTTAGCATCAAATTTTCCTAAGTTATCCTTTTCATTTAAGATAAAACATTTACACCCAAAGACTTTAAAATATGAGATATTGAGTTTTTTGTTATTCCATAACTCATAAGGAGTTTTGGTGAGTAAGGGTCTTACTAGAACTCTATTCAAAATATAGCATGCAGTGTTTACGGCTTCGGCCCAAAAATATTTGGGTAGGCTATGTTTATTCAACATGGTTCTTGCCATTTCTTGTAGATTTCGATTTTTTCTTTCTACTACCCCATTTTGTTGAGGATTTCTTGGAGTAGAGAAGTTATGGTTATATCCATTGAGTTCACAAAATTCTTGGAAGTCATGGTTTTGAAATTCTCCACCATGATCACTTCTAATTGACGAAATCATAGAACCCTTCTGATTTTGAACAAGTTTACAAAACTTGGTAAAATATTTAAAGCATTCATTTTTTTGTTTTAAGAAGTAGGTCCATGTATATCTGCTATAGTCATCAACAATGACAAAGGCGTACTTGCTACCTCCAAGACTCGATGTAGAGATTGGTCCGAATAAATCCATATGGATCAATTGAAAGGGCCTAGAGGTGCTTATTTGATTCTTAGCTTTGAAACTACCCTTAATTTGTTTACCTAATTGGCAAGCATCACATACATTATCTTTGATGAACTTGATATGAGGAATTCCTCTTACAAGTTCTCTAGACGATATTTGAGTGATTAGTTTCATGCTAGCATGACCTAATCTTCTATGCCATAGCCAAGCATCCTCATTCATAATCGCAAAACATATTTCATCACATAAATCATTGATGTTAATAGTGTATACGTTATTTTGTTTTAATGCAATCATAGACATGTTCTTATGTGGTTTTTCAATGATGCAAGCATTAGATTCGAATTTGACAGTGTATCCTTTGTCACATAATTGACTAATGCTCAAGAGGTTATGTTTTAAACCATCAACTAACAAAACATCTTCAATAAAGAAGTTGGATTTGTTACCTATGGTTCCTTTGCCAATGATTTTACCCTTGTTGTTGTCTCCGAAGGTAACATAGCCTTCGTCTATGCTAGTGAGCTTAGAGAATTGAGATGGATCTCCGGTCATATGCCTTGAGCATCCACTATCAAGGTACCATCTCTTGCTTCTAGCTTGCGATGGTGTGGGTTTCTACAAGAAAGGATGATTTTTAGATACCCATTTGCTTTTGGGTGCCTCAATAATAGATCTAAATTGTTTATCATATTGCATAGAGTTTATCATGGTTCCTTTAGGAACCCAAATCAATTTGTTTGTGATAGAAATAATAGAAGATAAGAACAATAATTGAAGAAGCTTTATTGTAGAAATGAAATAGCTTTAGCTTGAATCTATTAACATGTTCCCTCTCCTATTTATACAGATTAGGAGGAAGAATTTCCCTCAACAGAATAAACAGAATAGAGAGATTTCCTCATATAATTGGGGAAATCTTATCCTATATCAAGTTGGGGAAATCTTATCTTCTATCATGCCCCCGCAAGATGGTGCTCCTAACAAGGATACCAATCTTGGATGGTGCAAAAAATGGTTTAAAGCAAGAGGCTTCGTGAGTAAGATAAGTGAGGCTTCGTGAGTAAGATAAGTGTAGATCGCTGCTGCTGCTGCTGCAATTGCTGTTGCTATGATGGCACAGGCGTTCCCTTCATTCTCCTTAAGTCTGCCAAATGTTGACAGATTAGTGAAGACTACCGCGGTGAGGAAGATGAGGATTGACCACGGAGCCTCTTAGAAATGCAACGGCGTTGGTCGCTGGCCGAAGGGTGAAGCTTCACTTTTCTCAGCGACGTTGGTCGCTGGCCGAAGGCAAGAGCGAAGCAAGAAATCTACAGCAATGTTGCAGTGATGCTACTACAGCAAAGGAGGAAACTGCAACAGAGGAGGAAGCTGTAGTAGAAGAGGAAGGAAAATAGCTACAACGAGGAAGAAAGATGGGGTAGTGCTGATGAGCAGCACTAGAGATGCCGTAGCGGAAGAGAACGGACGTTGGCGCAGAGTGGCAACACTCTAGGCAAGCGGCTCTGATACCATGATAGAAATAATAGAAGATAAGAACAATAATTGAAGAAGCTTTATTGTAGAAATGAAATAGCTTTAGCTTAAATCTATTAACATGTTCCCTCTCCTATTTATACAAATTAGGAGGAAGGATTTCCCTAACAGAATAGAGGATTTTCCTCAACAGAATGAGAAATTTCCTCATATAGTTAGGAAAATCTTATCTTCTATCATGCCCCCGCAAGATGGTGCTCCTGACAAGGATACCAATCTTGTATCGATGCAAAGAATTGTTTACAAGCGAGAGGCTTCATGAGTAAGATAAGTGTAGATCGCTGCTGCTGCTACTGCGATTGCTGTTGCTGTGATGGCACAGGCGTTCCCTTCATTCTCCTTAAGTCTGCCGAATGTTGGCAGATCAGCGAAGACTACCGCGGTGAGGAAGATGAGGATTGACCACGGAGCCTCTTAGGAATGCAACGGCGTTGGTCGCTGGCCGAAGGGTGAAGCTTCACTTTTCTCAGCGATGTTGGTCGCTGGCTGAAGGCAAGAGCGAAGCTTCGCTTTTCTCAACGACGTTGGTCGTGGTTGCGATTACGACGGCTGCGACGATAGAGAAGAAATCTACAACAATGTTGCAGTGATGCTACTACAGCAAAGGAGGAAACTGCAACAGAGGAGGAAGCTGTAGCAGAAGAGGAAGCTGTAGCAGAAGAGGAAGGAAAATAGCTACAACGAGGAAGAAAGGTAGGGCAGTGCTGATGAGCAGCACTAAAGATGCCGTAGCGGAAGGGAACAGACGTTGGCGTAGAGTGGCAACACCAATGATGAATTGGCAGCGAGAAGAGAACTTGCTCTAGGCAAGCGGCTCTGATACCATGATAGAAATAATAGAAGATAAGAACAATAATTGAAGAAGCTTTATTGTAGAAATGAAATAGCTTTAGCTTGAATCTATTAACATGTTCCCTCTCCTATTTATACAGATTAGGAGGAAGAATTTCCCTCAACAGAATAAACAGAATAGAGAGATTTCCTCATATAATTGGGGAAATCTTATCCTATATCAAGTTGGGGAAATCTTATCTTCTATCAGTTTGGACTAATTTTCTTGAATGGACAATAATGCGTCTTGTGTCCAATTTTGCAACAAAAGTTACATTTTGCTTGGTGTTGAACATGTAAGATTGGGCCTTTTATAAAGGTGGTTGGATTTAGGTGAGGACTTCTCACAAATCCAAATCCACTTCTTTTTGGAATATGACCCTTGTTTCCAAGGATCATGTTCAATGACTTGCTACCAACCTCGAATTTCTTCAAGGTGTCCTTAAGTAGCTGGTTTTCTTTTTGGAGAGTTTATAGATCATGACATTTGATACATGAATTTAAACTATCATGATATTCAATTTTTAACTTATCAAAATCACAAGTAAGACTATCATGCTCCTTTTTCAGCAATTTGTATTTTCTATTCATAATCTTGCATTCATCAAATAAGTCATTGAAGGCAATTAATAATTTATCGAAAGATAAATCAGCATCTAATAAATTCGTTACCTCCTCTCCGATGGCCATTAAGGCGTAATGAGCAACTTGCTCGGTGTTGGACTCCTCTTCTTCAGACGCGCTCGAATCATCCCATGTTGCTTTGAGCGCCTTCTTTTTTGTTGTTCTCTTTTTGGCTTGGGGACAATCACTCTTGTAGTGTCCCGGCTTTTTGCACTCATAGCAAATAACTTGGTCTTTCTTGGGTTCAAGTTTACTTTTAGTGTCATTCTTAAACTTGTTTCTTTTAATGAATTTTTTAAATTTTCTTGTTAGAAGTGCCAAGTCATCATCACAGTCCTCATCACTTGAGTTTTCTTTCAAGTGATCTTCCAAAGTTCTAAGTGCCATATCCTTCCTGTTCTTTGGAAGGATGTCTTCTTGCTCTTCATGAGCTTTGCAAGTCATCTCGTAGGTCATTAATGACTCAATTAGTTCTTCAAGAGGGAAGTTGTTTAGATCTTTTGCCTCTTGAATAGCAGTGACTTTAGGATCCCAACTCTTAGGAAGGGATCTTAGAATCTTATTTACGAGCTCAAAATCCGAAAAACTTTTTCCGAGTCCTTTTAGACCGTTGACAACATCCGTGAAACGGGTAAACATGTCGCCAATAGTCTCACTCGGTTTCATCCGAAAAAGTTCGAAAGAGTGTAACAAAAGATTGATTTTTGACTCTTTCACTCTACTTGTGCCTTCATGAGTCACTTCGAGTGTGTGCCAAATATCAAATGCAGTTTCACAAATCGAAACACGATTAAACTCGTTTTTATCAAGTGCGTAAAATAAGGCATTCATAGCCTTTGCATTAAGAACGAAATCCTTCTTCTCCGAATCGTTCCAATCGATCATTGGAAGAGAAGACTTTGAAAAACCATTCTCGACAAGATTCCAGAGTTCAGCGTCCATAGAAATAAGAATGATCCCCATTCGGGTCTTCCAATAGGTGTAGTCCGTCCCATTAAACATGGGTGGACGTGTAATGGAATGGCCCTCT